>NC_137643.1:26337455-26457589 GCF_963383615.2 Lipophrys pholis
TCTGCTCCTCTTCATCTTCATCATCAGCACACTTAAAGGTCTCTGATAAAACCCTTCATCAGGTCTGCTCCTCTTCATCATCAGCACACTTAAAGGTCTCTGATAAAACCCTTCCATGTACCTCCAGTGTAACATGGTGGCTAAAGACCACTTTCTAAGGTTCTATAATCTTAGAGTCTTCTCAAACGTATGCCTGGTTTTAAAGGTTCCCAATGGCTCCTGGCTGTTTACAAAACTTTGTCTCCCGGCGCTCTATGAACTCCATCAGATCAACCAGAGTCGCTTCTTTGCAGGACTGCCCTCTACCATTCCGCTGTTCCACTTTTGGACATTCAGCTTTAGCAGCTTGTTCCACGACACAGTGGAACCAGCTGCCCGACGCTATGAGGACATGTTCCACCATCAAGGGCTTTAAAAGTGAGATGAAGGAACATCTGGAAAGCAGCCAGTACTGCACTCACTGATCGATGCTGCTGGTCTTTGGTCCAGCACCGGCCTGATCTTACTAGTTTTAATCTTTTGTCTGGTTGATGTGGGGGTGGGCAGGGACAAGTCGGGGTCATTTTATTTTTTAGTGATATCTCATGTCTTGGTATGCGTCCTGTGTTAAACATTGTCCTGTGAATGTCTTTATGTATGGACCGTCTTTTACTTGCCACGGGACTGCAGATGTGAATTAGCCTCCCGCTAACTCTGCTACGATGCATCGAATGACAACATTTAGGTTTAAATTGTTCACGGTCCCTTTTAGAGGAATAAATTAATGAAAAATGTTTCAGAGCTACTGTTCTTCATGAAAACCTCCTCCTTCTTCTGCCTCCTCAGCTCAAAGTTCAGCAGGAAGCTTCAGTTTGTCCACAGCCTGCAGGAGCTCTCGCTCCTCGTCCCCACAGAGCATGTGCAGATCCCCGACTGCGTCAGAGAGTCAGTCAATCTATTCATTCATTAGATTAAGACCAATTAAGTCTGTATTGTTTTATTTGCCTCAGGAACATTAGTTCAATCTCACCACTGTTCTCACCTGCAGGTACGACGATAGTCTGTCCAGGTGATCCAGCAGGAGTGAATCTCCTGAGAAGGCATCACACGAAGCACTGACAGGAAGTTGTTTGTATTTTCACATTAAATTTACCAACAAGCTTAAAGTCTGCAGTGAGCAGTTTTACCATGGCAACCAGTGAACCAAAAAGCTGTTTGATAATGAGTTGTTTTTATTCAGCTGGAAAATGTTTTTTCATAAACGACTATTAAAGATAAAATGGACAAAAATGATACAATGCATGTAAAAAAAAAGAAGATAAAAACTATAAAAGAGTGAATGGAAACTCTTTATTGGTCCTTTTGGGAGCAGAACATTTAAAGTGCTGAGGAACACACAGGAGTGTGTGAGTGTGTGTGTGTTTGTTTTAGTAAAGCCGTCAGCACAGAAATAAATACAATGCTAAATGTTGAAGTGTTATGTTCAAGGACTCGAGCTTGTTTTTGTTTTTTTAAAAAGTGCTGAAATTTAACGGGTTTTTTTCAAAACACATAAAAGTTACAAAGATTTTCTGATAAAAATATTCTGTTGGTTGTAGAAAAAACATGAAATGGACTCTGGACTGAAACAAACACTCAGACTGCAGACACGCATGACAACCTTTTCAGGGCCCCTGGACCAGAGCGCGACCCCCCAAACTGATGGAGCAACAAGAGAGAACTTTAAAGAGGAACATCTAGAAAAACAAACACAGTCCAGTATAGCAGGATTTGGAGGAGTTGACCCTGGAAACTCCTGGAAGGATGAGAGAGAGCGCACTGAGGCACGCTGTGGAATGTAGTCTGAAGAGGTCTTCCAAACCAGAGGATGCCACGCTGAATCATGGGAAACTTTTTAACACTTTTCGTACGTTCGAATTGTCCCTCCTAACTCCTTATCTATCGCCTTTTCTTTAGCCCCGGAACTGTTCTGTGTGGCGGCCATGATGAGGACTGTCTGAGTTCTCAATCAGCAAAGGAAAGGAGGCTCATTGCTTCTTTTAGAACCTCCTTTAGCCTAGGAACCACTGATGCTTCCTTTAGAACCTCCTTTAGCCTAGGAACCACTGATGCTTCCTTTAGAACCTCCTTTAGCCTAGGAACCACTGATGGTTCCTTTAGAACCTCCTTTAGCCTAGGAACCACTGATGCTTCATTTAGAACCTCCTTTAGCCTAGGAACCACTGATGCTTCCTTTAGAACCTCCTTTAGCCTAGGAACCACTGATGGTTCCTCTAGAACCTCCTTTAGCCTAGGAACCACTGATGCTTCCTTTAGAACCTCCTTTAGCCTAGGAACCACTGATGCTTCCTTTAGAACCTCCTTTAGCCTAGGAACCACTGATGGTTCCTTTACCAAAGGAGACCAGCTCATGTTCTCCCACAATTCCTTGCGGCGACAACATTTAAAGGAACCCGCTCATCGGAGCGTTCAGGGAAACTCAGGATGACTGAAAAAGGAGCAGATCATGTAAGTTAGCAAAGCAATAATCTGCCTAGAACCACTTGAAATCATCTAGAACCCAGATTAACTTTTTGTAGTTCATTTTCAGAAACTTGTAGTTCTTTCCCCATCATGGCAGACGTCACTAACTAGAGCCGCCGTTGCATTATTATGACTTTACTACATTACTAAGTGAAAGTCTGACTGCCTCACCACCGTGATCTCCTTTACTAACTCCTTTAGGAAGCCTCCTAACACCTTTACTAACTCCTTTAGGAAGCCTCCTAACACCTTTACTAACTCCTTTAGGAAGCCTCCTAACACCTTTCCTTAACTCCTTCAGGAAGCCTCCTAACACCTTTACTAACTCCTTTAGGAAGCCTCCTAACACCTTTCCTTAACTCCTTTAGGAAGCCTCCTAACACCTTTCCTTAACTCCTTTAGGAAGCCTCCTAACACCTTTACTAACTCCTTTAGGAAGCCTCCTAACACCTTTCACTAACTCCTTTAGGAAGCCTCCTAACACCTTTACTAACTCCTTTAGGAAGCCTCCTAACACCTTTCACTAACTCCTTTAGGAAGCCTCCTAACACCTTTACTAACTCCTTTAGGAAGCCTCCTAACACCTTTCACTAACTCCTTTAGGAAGCCTCCTAACACCTTTACTAACTCCTTTAGGAAGCCTCCTAACACCTTTCACTAACTCCTTTAGGAAGCCTCCTAACACCTTTACTAACTCCTTTAGGAAGCCTCCTAACACCTTTCACTAACTCCTTTAGGAAGCCTCCTAACACCTTTCACTAACTCCTTTAGGAAGCCTCCTAACACCTTTACTAACTCCTTTAGGAAGCCTCCTAACACCTTTCACTAACTCCTTTAGGAAGCCTCCTAACACCTTTACTAACTCCTTTAGGAAGCTTCCTAACACCTTTCCTAACTCCTTTAGGAAGCTTCCTAACACCTTTCACTAACTCCTTTAGGAAGCCTCCTAACACCTTTCACTAACTCCTTTAGGAAGCCTCCTAACACCTTTACTAACTCCTTTAGGAAGTCTCCTAACACCTTTACTAACTCCTTTAGGAAGCTTCCTAACACCTTTCCTAACTCCTTTAGGAAGCTTCCTAACACCTTTACTAACTCCTTTAGGAAGTCTCCTAACACCTTTACTAACTCCTTTAGGAAGCTTCCTAACACCTTTCCTAACTCCTTTAGGAAGCTTCCTAACACCTTTACTAACTCCTTTAGGAAGCTTCCTAACACCTTTCCTAACTCCTTTAGGAAGCTTCCTAACACCTTTCCTTAATCCTTGGACGTCATCCCCCCTGGATGACGTCCAAGGTTACCTGATGTTAAGGTAAAGTCGATAGATAAGGAGATAGGAGGGACAATTCGGTCATACCCATAGTCATACAGACTTTCTGTCATTTCGAAGGGCATGCTGGGAGATGGAGTCCAGGGACGTTGTCTAACACTGACTGGAAACCTCCTCCAGCCTGCCCCCTGGTGGTGAACAGAGAGATGGCTGAGGAGGCAGAGAGGCATGCTGGGAGTTGTAGTCCTTATTTCTTTCAGGCAGCTTTAGATGTTCAGTCTTTGGGTCAGCTCAGGAGGAGGAGGTGAAGAAAAAAGGAAGGAGGAGGTCAATCAGCTGGTCTGAGGCCATTCAACACAGTCCTGAAACAAACAAAAAAAAGACATTTTAGTGTGTGTTCACAGACAGTTCCAGATGTTCATCATGTTTGGTCATTTTGACCTCATCTCCTCCTGAACGGATCTAGACTGAAACACAATATATTGAATAATCAATATGACAAAAACATTTAAGAACAAAACATCAAAAGAGTGTGAGTGAGTGAGTCGTTTCCATAAGCTGTTCTGGGCCTGAATCCAAAGAAAATCTCTGGGACAAGCTGGTACCTCTGGACCGGAACCATGTAGATCCCCAAGCCCTTCAGGCATCAGCGCACTGTAAGTCACCTCATCACCAGTGGGTGATGAGGTTATTGATAATGGACATGTTGTGTTGTGGTCGACTCTCCACTGTTGCTGGATTCTGCTTCAATGAACTAAGCCAAGGAGAAGAAAACTCCACTGAAGCTTCAAATTAAACACCCCACTCCATAATATCAGTGGAGCAGAAACCTTTTACATGCTCAAAAAAAAAACCTCAAATAAAGCAACCATAAACAACACAATATAACTCCAAGTCAATAACACTGAGTGTGAATCAGTTTCACCTGCTGTTGTGCAAATGGAACAAACGGGTGGAAATGAGACGCAATCAGCCAGTGAACCCTGTCGGGTCTCTGTGGCCACGTTCACACGTACCTGGGTTTTTAAAAAAAAACGACATTTCTCCTTCTACCTTTAAAGGAGACATATCATGCTTTTAAATCCTTCCTTTTTACATATAAATCATACAGTTGTGGTCTATATAAAGCGGAACTGCAATGCTTGGGTCTGAATCCCTCATCATTAGAGCTCCACAGGCCCCTTTTCTACCCCTTTTCTGATGTGCTTCTGAGAGCAACTCGTTTTGGGGCGGTCTCTTCATACCCCGCCTCCTCTCCAGGTTGCAGAGGTGACACTCGGTTCAACTCCACCCTGTTCGGCCATCTTTGTAGTTTGATAGAACAGATACAATTATCTAGCGGCGCAGAAACTTTATATTCACACATTATTTACAAAATGTCAACAAGGGAAGATTTGTCCATCCAGCCATACATGTTGGAGCCAGAGTCGGACCCGGCGGAGCCAGATGAAAATGACCATGATGCACCTGCAGAACAACGTCTTCATATGGATGTAACGCAATGGTGTGTTACTATATTTACACTAACTTCTCCATCCATGCCCACTACTACAATACTGCCTGTATTACAACGACTATTTAACACAGAAGTTACATTCTAATCTAAAACCAGCACACAGCGCTAACATATGAAGACGGTGCAACTGCTAATGCTAACAAAACAATGACAGGGACGTCTTATCATCACACTTTTTAGCGTTATATACAGCTTACCGAAGTGCTCTGTTCGTCGTCTCCATAGATAGAAGGAACTGACCGCTCAATCAGACCAAGTCTTTCGGCAAATCCTTCTTTATACTGGCGGAGGTTGCTGAAGCAGTCGTCCTTAAAGTGATTCGCGCACACAAAAATGACCTTACCCACAGATGTGGGTACATTTCTGTGAAAAATAAAACTCAACCAGGCACTTGGAAAAGGTTCTGATGCTGGGAGACGGTGTAACGAAGCTTGTGGGTTACTACATCCAACAACCGAACATTTCGACTTATCCTCTCGTAACTTCGGTTGGACTACAAAATCGCAGCGAGAAACAAAAATGGCGGATTGCTCGAAATGTCGATGTCCTAATTTGGCAGTTCCGCTGAGAATACTGTGACGTCATTGTTCAAAAAACGTAATAGAGAATAGAAAAATCGAAACCGATCGCAAAATATGACCAAAACAGAATATAAAGATATCAACGGAGCACCTGAAGAGAGTACTTTGAACTTTTCTGTACTTCTAAACACTCTAAATATACAACAACATGCATTTAAGGGCTAAAAAAGTGGATTTAGCATGATATGTCCCCTTTAAAAGAAAAAAAAAAATCTTCATTTACACAGACCCGCATATACCCCTGGTTCAGCGCTGCTATGAGCATACCAAACCTGTAGGGGTCAGTGTAGCAAGAAGCATGCAGCCATGATCGTCAATCAGAATCCTGGAGAAAAACACCACGTCGAGAATTGTGACGTAAATATCGGCCTACCCCCGTTTAGATGCAACCAGAGACATGGATTTCATCCAGATCTCCACTGTGGCCAGAGTTTTCAGGAATCATCGTTTGTGGTGAGTCGGAGCTGTGTTTATGTGTTTATGTGTGAATGTGCGGCCCACGAGTTCCCCGTGTCTTCCCTTTCCCCATGTATTTAAACCCCTCTCAATCTGTCGTCTGTGTCGGCTCGTCTCGTCATTCCCCCTGCGTGATGTTGGTGTTCCCTGGATTCTGGTTTTCGTTTCTCTGTTCTGACAGAACGAGCCGAAAAAGCATGGACCCAGCAGACTCTACTCGCCCCTCGTCTCTTCAAGGCTCCTGTCCCTGTGGGGCCTGTTCCTGACCGGCTGGCTCCCATGTGGCCGGTTCCCGTCCAGCCGGCCCGCCTCTCTGTTTCTCCGAGGGGGCCCCAGGACATCTGCTGACCCTGGCAAGGTCCACAGAAGCGGTGCAGTGGTGGCAGTCCAGATGCCCCAGAAGATTCGACGGCGACCCCACCTGTACCTGGAGGAGAGGGATTTTCTCTCCAGCTGGCCTTCCCCGGCCCGTCATGAGCCGTTCTTTTCAGAGTTTTTGTTCCTGAGTCCATTAGTTTCCTGTGTTCCCAGAGCCCCCTGTGTCCCTGCTTCCTAGAGCCCTCCAAGTCCCTACCTCTCTGAGTCCCTAGTGTCAGAGTTCCTTGGCCTGCGAGCCTTCTGAGTCCCAAGTCCCCCGACTTTCAAGTCCCCAGGCTCTAGTTCCTCCTCCCTTGTCTCTCTTGTCTTTGGGCCATCAGGTGCCTGCTCTAGAAGGGGGGTACTGTCAGGTCCCTGTCTGCATCTGCCTCTATGTGTCTTACCTCACCTTTCCAATTATCCAATGGTCTTCTCCTTCTGTCTGCACCTGTCCTTTCCCCGAGTATTTAAATTCCTCTCCCTCTGTTGTCTGGGTCGGCTCGTCTCGTTATTCCCCCTGCATTATGTTTGTGTTCCCTCGACTCTGGTTTCGTTTCTCCATTCTTGTTTGGAGTTTTACCCTACCTGAGCTTTTCTTCAATAAACTGTTTTTATGGAATCTGGTGAGTCTGAGTTTGGGTCCACCTGCAGCCCCTGACAGAGGCGGAGTCGACAACCCACACAAGGTACTCTGGTAGTGCAGCTCATCCAGGATAGCCATCAATGCTGCTATGGCAAGAAGGTCTGCTTTGTCTGTCAGCACAGTGCCAGAGCATGGCGGAGACACCAGGACACATGGAGGAGACATCAGGAGACATGGAGGAGACATCAGGACACATGGAGGAGACATGGAGGAGACACCAGGACACATGGAGGAAGACACCAGGACACATGGAGGAGACATGGAGGAGACACCAGGACACATTTAGACATCAGGAGACATGGAGAAGACACCAGTAGAGAGGCCAGTACACCTGGAGGAGGCCGTAGGACGGCAACAAGGCAGCAGCTGGACCGCTACCACCTCCTTTGTTCAAGGAGGAACAGTGGAGCACTGCCAGAGTCCAGCAGGCCACTGATATGCATGATTCTGCTCAAACTGTCAGAAACAGCTTCCAAGAGGTTGGGATGAGGCCCGAAGTCCACAGGTGGGGCTTGTGCTCACAGCTCAACACCGTACAGAGTGACTAGCATTTTCCAGAGAACAGCAAGGTTGGCAGCTTGGCCACTGGCGCATTGTGTTCTTCACCCATGAGAGCACACCCACATCCCGTTGTGGAGAACGTTCTGCTGCAGCAACATCCTCCAGCATGACCGCTTTGGTGGAGGGTCAGTAATGGTGTGGGGAGGCATTTCTTTGGATGGCCCACTGCCCTCCATGTGCTAGCCAGAGGTACCCTGACTGCCATCAGGTACCGGGATGAGATCCTCAGACCCAGTGTGAGAACAGATGCTGGTGCAGTGGTTCCTGGGTTCCTTCTGATGCAGGACAATGCCGGGCCTCATGTGGCTGAAGTGTGTCAACACTTCTTCCATGATGAAGGCATTGATGCTCTGGACTGGGGTGCCCGTCCCTCAGACCTGAATCCAATCCAGCACCTGTGGGACGTAGTGTCTTGTTCCATTCACACAGTTGACTGATGCTTTGATCCAAGTCTGGGAGGCCATCCCTCAGGAGAACGTCCCTCAGGAGAACATCCCCCAGGAGAACCTCCCTCAGGAGAACGTCCCTCAGGAGAACGTCCCCCAGGAGAACATCCCCCAGGAGAACCTCCCTCAGGAGAACGTCCCTCAGGAGAACGTCCCCCAGGAGAACGTCCCTCAGGAGAACCTCCCTCAGGAGAACGTCCCTCAGGAGAACCTCCCTCAGGAGAACATCCCCCAGGAGAACATCCCCCAGGAGGCCATCCCTCAGGAGAACCTCCCTCAGGAGAAGATTTGCTGCCTCATCAGAAGCATGCCCAGGGGTTGAAGGGAGGTCGTACAGACACGTAGAGGCCACACACACTGCTGAGCCTCATGTTGACTGGTCTGGAGGAAGTTCCACTTAAGTTGTATCAGCCCGTAATTTGAGTTTCCACTTTTATTCTGAGTACGATTCCAAATCCAGACCTCCAGGGGATAACTGTTTTGATTTACATTGATCACGTTTATGTTCCACGCATTCCACTATGTAATGAAGATTCAAGTGGAATATTTCATTCATTGAAATCAAGGATGTGTTATTTTAGTGGTCTCTTTATTTTTTGAGGCGTGTGTGTGTGTGTGTGTGTGTGTGTGTGTGTGTGTGTGTGTGTGTGTGTGTGTGTGTGTGTGTGTGTGTGAGCTTACAGGTTAACAGACTGCTCCTGACGTTCATGTTTGGTCCTTTCGACCTCATTTGCTCCTGAACGGATCCAGACTGAAACACAATTTATTCAACAATCGATAAGAACAAAACATCAAGAAACTCTGTGTGTGTGTGTGTGTGTGTGTGTGTGTGTGTGTGTGTGTGTGTGTGTTCTCTGACCGGCTGCAGGCCGTCTGCCATCTCTCCTGATCCGATGTGTGTAAGGTGGATGAAATTTGTCGGCTCACCAATCATACTGCGATCAATCCTCCTCCTCTTCTTTTTCTGCACACACACACACACACACACACACACACACACACACACACACACACACACACACACACACACACACACACACACACACACACACACACACACACACACACACACACACACACACACACACACACACACACACACACACACACACACACACACACACACACACACACACACACACACACACACTTTAGTTCCTGTCCAAATGAGCCAAAATTATCTTTTTCTCCTGGTTGATCTTTTGTTTCCATCCACATGGCGCCATAAACATTATTTAAAATGATGTAGTACAACGGCCCACGTCCAGCTCAGTAGGTAGAGCATCAGACTCTCAGTCTCTAGGTAGAGGGTTCATGTCCCCCGTCCAGCTCAGTAGGTAGAGCATCAGACTCTCAGTCTCTAGGTAGAGGGTTCATGTCCCTCGCCGGGCGCCACCTTCCTGTGAGCTCTCCACCTTCCTGTGGGCTCTCCACCTTCCTGTGGGCTCTCCACCTTCCTGTGAGCTCTCCACCTTCCTGTGAGCTCTCCACCTTCCAGTGGGCTCTCCACCTTCCTGTGGGCTCTCCACCTTCCTGTGGGCTCACCAACTTACTGTGGGCTCTCCACCTTCCTGTGAGCTCTCCACCTTCCTGGGGGCTCTCCACCTTCCAGTGAGCTCTCCACCTTCCTGTGGGCTCACCAACTTACTGTGGGCTCTCCACCTTCCTGTGGGCTCTCCACCTTCCTGTGAGCTCTCCACCTTCCTGTGGGCTCACCACCTTCCTGTGGGCTCTCCACCTTCCTGTGGGCTCTCCACCTGCAGGAAGGTTCTTAATGGGTCAATGTGATCTGGGTGACGGTGCTCAGACTGACACCACCACCACCCGGAAACAGAGAAGAGGGAGGAGATGGATGGTGTAGGAAAGTATGGAGTACTTAACTCTTAAAGAAATACAGCCAAAATGGAGAAGAAGACACTGAGATTACTTCTGCTCATTCTGGTATTGGAGAAATCCACCATGTGGCCTTATTAAAGCAAAGAGCACCAGCAGCTCTTGTAGCTCTGCCTGGAGCAGATAGTCTGCCATGTTGTTGTTAAGTGACATCACGGACCTGAAGCTGCAGAAGGTGGAGGGACACACAGACTTTTATTTTCAGCTTTACAAAGAGGCTCAGTGTGACTTCCTGAGTGAAGTCATGGCTGTTCTGAGTGTGTGAGCTGCTGCTGTAGTGCTACAATAGAACAAACAGAACGCTCTAAAAATACAGAGAGGAAGCACACACACACACACACACACACACACACACACACACACACACACACACACACACACACACACACACACACACACACACACACACACACACACAGACACACACAGACACACACACACACACACACACACAGACACACACACACACACACACACACACACACACACACACACACACACACACAGGTTCAGAGTAGAAAAGGTGGGACATTGGTCAGAACACTGCCGTTTATAAGAAACTGTCCACTGACGGTGGAACATGTGACTGCCACAGAGGTCAAAGGTCAGTCAGCTGATTAGGGCCCGGTTGTTCAAAACTCGGTTATCGTTTAACCAGCTGCTAAATACATTTAACCGACTGTTAACTTTAATGGCACCGTTATCTTGTTGTTCAAAACTCGGTTAACTTTAACCGGGTGTTATCTTGATGTTAAAGTAAACGCACCTTCGTTAACTTTTTAACAGTGTGGTTAACTCTCCCCATGGCGTTCACTGGCAGCGCTGCGTTCACGATACCAGTTCAACAAAGGAAGGACAGGCTGGACCGAGGACTTAAACTTTGATATAAGTCAAGACTGAAATGAAGAGTTACGCCTTTATGGAGCCTTGAAGTGGCCATAGGGAATAAATATATATATGTATATAATACGTGGGAATGAGATAATAATTACTAACTGGACACAGAGAGTTACTCTCTCCTTCCTCGTATTATATTTTTCACCAATGTCGCCTCCATCCCCTCATATTTGCTGCTCTGCAGCTTTAAGAGCCTCGTTTCCACGGAGCTCATTAGATCTTGGTGTTTTCTAACTAAACCTGTGAAGTCCAGACGAGTTAAACTCTCCTTGGTCCAGAAAGAGAAGATCTCATTCTCATGTCTCCTCTTTAGCAGGAAGAAATGATCCTGGCTCTTATTTTTCACCGTTCCAACATTCCATAGTGACTTTCTGCTCCTTTCACTTTATTTCTGGACGTGTCTGAATCAAAAGCTTCAACATGGAGGAATGGAGGTGTAGAATGATAGAACGCTGCTCTACAGCCGTTTCCATGGTAACCTAGGTAAACACTCTGATTAAAGTTCTCTTTCACATGAAGCCATTAAAAGGCTCATTTTAGCTCTAAAAACTCCAAGTTTTCATTTCCAGTAGTTTGTAGTTTGTTTAGTAGTTCCTGAGGAACCAGAAGTCTGGCTTCATTAGAAAGAAGTTCTGTGGAGCGTCTCCTAGCGGAGCGCCCCCTGCTGGCTCATGAGGACCTCTCCCTTCATCAATCCAGAGATTAAATGATCTGGTTCCCTCGCTGTATTAACTTGAGGTAACGACTTATTATCTGGTTCCCAGGCGTTGTTCTTATTTTTCTCTCTGGCCACTCAGGCCACGTTCTAGATTGTTCTCTCTGGTCAAATTAAAAGAAGATGAGGCAACATGAAGCCTCGTCTGATAACCCAGCTCAGGTTTCATCTTCCACTTTAACATCCTGGTAGCAGCGTAGTTTCTCATGTTTTATGGTAGTTTAATAGAGCAGATAAAAGCACTGCGCTGCCTCCACCACTATGTTTAAGACAACACGCGGAAGCACGGAGACTTGAAAGTGGGCGGAGCCTTGGGCGGAGCTGCGTCAGGGATGCTAACCACTGTTGTTAACCTCATTGTTAACTTTGACAGCAACGTTAACTAACGGGATGACTAACCATGATTTAAACAACGCATATTTAACACTTGGTTAGCTAACGGTGGTTAGGGCTTAACCAGTGGTTAAAATAACCCAGTTTTGAACAACCGGCCCTGTTGGACAAAGTGTTTGAGAGGTGAAGATGAGGATGAGGAGCAGTTTACCACTCTGAGGGCCACTGCCACTATTCAACAACAGGAACCGAGAATCAGAAATCAGAAAACACTGCACCAACTCAGCGACAACCACGGCATCGACCCAGAGACAACCACGGCATCGACCCAGAGACAACCACCTCATCGACCCAGAGACAACCACCGCATCGACCCGGAGACAACCACCACATCAACCCGGAGATAACCATCGCATCGACCCAGAGACAACCACCGCATCGACCCAGAGACAACCACCGCATCTACCCAGAGACAACCACCGCATCGACCCAGAGACAACCACCGCATCGACCCAGAGATAACCACCTCATCGACCCAGAGACAACCACCGCATCGACCCGGAGACAACCACCACATCAACCCGGAGATAACCATCGCATCGACCCGGAGACAACCACGGCATCGACCCGGAGACAACCACCACATCAACCCGGAGATAACCATCGCATCTACCCAGAGACAACCACCGCATCGACCCGGAGACAACCACCACATCAACCCGGAGATAACCATCGCATCGACCCAGAGACAACCACCGCATCGACCCAGAGACAACCACGGCATCGACCCGGAGACAATCATTGCATCGACTCGGGGACAACCACCGCCTGAGAGCGTGTGTGCATTACCGGCGGTGGCTTCGTCACCACACAGCAGCCCATTTTGTGCCAGAAGTCGCTCATGGTGACACTGAGCCTGCCCAGCGGCCGGCTGTTGCTCTCTGCTGCCGCCCTGCAGGTCGGAGGAGGAGCTGCAGTCAGGGGGTAACCCCGGGGCATCAGACAAAGAAAACTGCCCCACCAACAGCAATCGCCAATCAGATCACAGCGTCCAGCCAGTTCCTCACAGGGAAACGGAACAATGGAATCCAGACAGCTGCAGCTTCCACCTGTAGACATACAGAGTAATCAGACTACAAACAAATTACTTTCATTATATTTCACTTCACTTATATCCAAAACATGTTTTTCTGTCTGTGCCTCCTTTTTATGTTTCAGGCTTTAGCGGGCGGCGTTAGCACATGTTACAGATGTTCCCACGTTACCAGGTCAGACATTTACAGAAGTTTCCACATGTTAGCAGATGTTTACATACTGCAGGTTGGGGTACATTTTGAAGTGTTTTGAGTTTTTGGTTGGTCACAGTAAGTGAAGGCAGAGAAGAGGACAGGAGAAGAGGACAGGAGAAGAGGACAGGAGGAGAGGACAGGAGAAGAGGACAGGAGGAGTTCCTGTCAGCAGCTGGAAGTTCCTGAGGCTCAGAGCTCAGGAACACAGCTCAACAGGGCCGAGAGCGAAACCCTGAGCAGCAGGAGCAGCAGGAGCAGCAGGAGCAGCAGGAGCAGCAGGAGCAGCAGGAGCAGCAGGAGCAGCAGGAGCAGCAGGAGCAGCAGGAGCAGCAGGAGCAGCAGGAGCAGCAGGAGCAGCAGGAGCAGCAGGAGCTCAGACTCACCACAGACGAGGAGAAGATCAGCTCCGTGTCCGCGGCTCTGAGGTGTGGCTCCAACCAGGAAATCCAGCTTCACACCGCTCCTGGCTCTCCCTCCTCCTCCCCTTCCTCTCCTCCTACTTCTGCCCCTTCCTCTCCTCATCCTCCTCCTCCCCTTTCCCTCCTCCTCCTCCTCTCTCCACCCTCTGCGCTTCCTGCAAACTCACACAGCACCCCCTGCAGGACAGCAGCAGTCATCACACCAAGACCACCAACCTGTTGTTACGAGTTCAAGAGAGTATTCAGAGTATTATAATAATAATAATAATAATAATGATAATAATAATAACAACAATAATAATAATAATAATAATAATAATAATAGGGTTTGAATGATTCCTGGATGGATAATAAAAGGAACACACAGTTCATATTAAGCCCATATAAATAGAAAAGCATGACTTCAAAATAAAACTACATGTTGACCTATTTATTCAAACATAACAGAAAACGATTCGCTCTTCTTTGAGTCACTGAGGTTTTTGTTGCTGTTTTAAAGATAAAACTAAATAAAGATACAAAACCAAAAAACTTAATTTGAGAAATTGTTAGAAAACATCAGAGTTTTGTTGTGAAAAGACTTACCGGAATTGCTGATTTTGAGCGTTGAGATGAGACTGACGCATGCGCAGAGACGTTCATCAGATCCACCGGCTCTAGGACAAAGAGCAGAGCTTTATTCTGACCCGCCGATAACCGACAGGTAACTACCGGTGAACTCCTGGGTGAACGCACGCGCTAACAGAGCCACGCCTTTCTAGATATTCGAATTTGTGGGTTAAAGGCAGAGATTTTTTTCGTGATAAAATGACGTCACGTTGCTTCAAATATAATCACGGCAATGTTTCATTCTATTTTCGAGTGAGGCGTTTGAAGTCTTAACGTGTCTGGACCCGGTCATTGTCCGGTCTAGACCTGGTCTGGGTCTTAGTCTGGGTCCCGGTTTGAATCCTGGTCTGAGTCCCGGTCACGCCTCGAACAACAAGCGCTCCTTCAAGCGGTTAATCAATCAGAAACATGCAGATCTGCGCCACATGACATCATGAAGCCTCGAGACCAAAATACAGACCCCGAAATAAAAATCCCAGAAAGACCAGGACGGAGTCCAGGACTGATTTAATTCAGTCCAACAAGCTTCAACACCCGGGTCCTGTTTCAGACAGCAAATATCCAGAGACAGAGCCAGACCCCCTGAGACAGAACCAGACCCTCAGAACCAGACCCTCAGAAAGAATACTAGGGCTGAACGATTTTGGAAAATAATCTAATTGCGATAATTTTTTCAAGGTTCTCTTCTCATGTATTTTTCAACAAACACAATAAATCAGTGTGTATAATAATAAACAATATCAGATTTATTCTACATAAATTGTTCTTTCTTATAGGCTAAGCTCATGTTAAGATAAAGTCAAATGAAGCGTGTATTAATATGAAAGACAGTTTATTTATCTTCTACTTCAATGACAGTAGTAAACTTACTAAGTACTGTGTGTTATTATCATTATTGTTGACTTTATATGAGGCTGTAATAAACTCCTCTCTACAGTAAAGTATGAAATGTACTAATGTATACATGTATTCTCTCTAAAGACACCTTGAGGTTAGTATCAGGACAGAAAAGAAGCAGTACAAAGTATTTTAGTTCCATGTGGACAATGAGGGGGTCTGCGTGACGTCATCATCTCATAATAAACTAGTTCTTATATCTTTAAAACCTCAGAATCACTTCATTAATCTCTGGGGAAATTCTTTAGCAACGCAGCACCAACAGCTCGAACAACACAAATGATTGGGACTATTTTCAGGGAGTTTAGCGCGGAGTAGGACGCAGCTTCACGGGGGTGTGAATCGACTGCTCCAGCAGAGGAGCTGCTGTTCATTGTTTTGATGGCGCGGTCAGCGCCGTTCTCCTCGGAGAGCTGGAGTTTTAAAACGCTGACGTCTGGCGGCGGAGCGACCGCCTCGCTGAACAACTGCTTAGCTAACATCCACGTTGCTGCGTTGCTTTGCTAACATCCACATTGCTGCGTTGCTTAGTAAACATCCACGTTGCTGCGTTGCTTAGTAAACATCCACGTTGCTGCGTTGCTTTGCTAACATCCACGTTGCTGCGTTGCTTAGCAAACATCCACGTTGCTGTGTTGCTTTGCTAACATCCACGTTGCTGCGTTGCTTAGCAAACATCCACGTTGCTGCGTTGCTTAGCAAACATCGACGTTGCTGCGTTGCTTTGCTAACATCCACGTTGCTGTGTTACTTTGCTAACATCCACGTTGCTGCGTTGGTTTGCTAACATCCACGTTGCTACATTGCTTTGCTAACATCCACGTTGCTGCGTTGCTTTGCTAACATCCACGTTGCTGTGTTGCTTTGTGGTGTTGTGAGACTAAAATCCCTCCAATCAGCAACATGTTGCCATGAAAAGTTGGATAGCACAGTGCTACTTCCCTAGCCTGCTCGCCGGCTGCAAACTGTGGACTGGATTTCCTGACTCATTCCTCCTGGTCTCATTGAGACCCGCCTCCCTTCAGGAAATCCAGTCCACAGTTTGCAGCCAGCGAGCAGAGCAGCAGCAGGGAAACACTGGGGATCATTTCAGCACCATGAAGCAGACCAGGATCATGGATCAGACCAGGATCATGGATCAGACCAGGATCATGGATCAGGAACCTCTGCAGGTTGGAGCGGAAATTTCTGATCCGTGAATTATGTTGGTATCAGAACCCGATCCCGGATCGGATCGGCTCCATCCCTAAAAACAAGGCCATTGTGCAGCAGGTTCATTTGACTTCTCTCCCTGCTGCTCTGCTCGGCTCGCTCACGCAAACGCAATTAATCGTTCAGCCCAAGAGAGAACCAGACCCGAGACGGAACCAGACCCTCAGAACTAGACCCCCAGTGACAGAACCAGACCCTCGGAGACCAAACCAGACCCTCAGACACGGAACCAGACCCTCAGTGAAGATGTTGTGGTGAATGAGCCTGTGACTCCGCCCCTCTGTGGTGTTTGCATTGACGTGTTTGTTGTTGTTGCTGTCAGACCGCGACTCGATGGAGAACTGTCAGTTCGACTCGTTCCTGTTCTGGAGGCAGCCAATCCCGGAGCTGGAGCTGTCCGAGCTTGAGGACCTGGGTCTGGGTCTGGGTCTGACGGCCGGCCAGCTGGCCAATGGCTGCGCAGGAAGAGACAAGGTCCAGGGGGGGAGTCTCGGGGATGAGGTCAGACCAGAAACTTGTGTTTACAATCTGTTTACTGTGGTTACACTGTTTACAGCCTATTTACTGTTTACAGATTCTTTACAACATACGGAGTATTCCAGAAAGCGGGTTATATGAAAACTCTGAGTACATTAACCCTGAAATGAGGGAAACTCCAAGTTCTCCGCTCTGACAGGTTGAGCAGAAGAAGTCCTGAGTTCCTGCCTGGCTCCTCCCACCAGAAGCAGCTTCCAAAAAAAGATTGTCCATTATTTCCAAACCCGATCGTCATCGAGGCAGAAATAACTTGAGATAATTTAAGTCACAAGAGAGTCCTCCGGCCCAGATGAGGTTTAAAACATAAAATAAATAAAAAGGTGTAAACTTTGTGTTAATCTCCTGTAATTTCCGGACTATAAGCCGCAAGTTTTATTACAAGCTTTGAACCTGGCGGTTTAAACAATGACAGAGCAATTTTAGATTTTTATGTTTCAAAGAGCTTTTTGAAAGTTAAACGTGGGTGATGCGTTCAGGTGCATCACGTAAGTCCAACCTTTCTTTTTTTTCTTTTTAAATTTGGTGGGTGCGGCTTATATTCAGGTGCGCTCAATAATCTGGAAATTACAGCGCAAAGTAGGATATAAACAGAGAAGGAGTTTAAATAACATTTTTTAAGGGGTTTAAAATACTACTTGTAGCTACTGAATTGATTTTTTTTTTAATCTAATAGTTTAATTATCAATTGAAATGCTAAATACTACAATTAAACTAGGGACGTCCCGATCACACTTTCTGGCCCCCGATACCGATCCGATCTTTCAGAATTGAGTATCGGCCGATACCGATACTTCCCCGATCCGATACTCACATTACTATTGCAAATATACTCATTTTTGGAGCGACTAAGACGTCTGGAGCTAAAAGCACTATTGGCAGAAGCTTTGTTTACCTAGAAATTATTGTAAAACTCACTTATTGAATCAGAATTCCTCTCTTAAGAACTTATTTAAACTTTATTCAGTCAGAAGAACAAAAACCCAGTTAGTACACTCTGCAGTCTTGTTTCTCTTATTTACCTTAACTTAAACTACTTCACCTGCATTTTGTGGCAAATTAAAAAAAATAAAAATGAAACCCAGAGAATCAGTTTGACTAACATATAAAGTATAAAAAACTACAACTTAAACAGTAAAACAGTATTCAGTAAAACCAATTCCACTTCAAAGTGTCTTTGGCTGGTTGGGGTGAAAATAAGTCCTAAAAAAGTGCAAATACAATAATAAAAATAAATAAATAAATCTTAAACATAAATACTCTCAGGCTCCAATGTAACTTCTTTGTGTATTAAATTCCAGTTTACCTTAAAGCAGTATGAGAGGTTTGACCTGAATGTCACTAAACATTTACAGTTCAATGTGAAGTATAAATACTTCATTCTACTTCAAAGTGGTAAAACCTGTTTGACTAAAGTATTCTGAACATAGTACTCTCAAAAACGTTTTCACAATACAATCTTTGTCCTCCATGTCCTTCTCCAAAACCTCCGTCACCCCTCACTATGAACACGGCTCAACACGAGGCTTCAGGGCATGTAGTACACATGCCAGGCCTTTAGGGGCGCTGTGACTCACCAAACACAACAAAAAGCAGAAGAAGACAGACCACATAGAAATTTAGAAGTAGACTTCTACACATAAACACATAAACCACTATATATCACTCTAGTTTTATAGGTCTATGGCCCCGCTCCGCCTGCTTCTAGCTTCTGCAGCTCCACCCGAGCTTCTAGTCCCTGATTGTTCTGGTTATTAGGGGACGTAGTGGAGCGGTGGGGGGAGGAGGGGGGCCATTACGTCATCTATTGACCACAGATGATGGTGTTTGCTGAGCGTACTCCACCGCATGTTTACTTTTTAGATGTTTTATCAGATTAGTTGTGTTAAACGAAGCTCTGGTGCTCCACCTCTCAGGACTATGGTGAAGCTCCGGTGCTCCACCTCTCAGGACTGTGGTGAAGCTCCGGTGCTCCACCTCTCAGGACTATGGTGAAGCTCCGGTGCTCCACCTCTCAGGACTGTGGTGAAGCTCTGGTGCTCCACCTCTCAGGACTGTGGTGAAGCTCCACCTCTCAGGACTGTGGTGAAGCTCTGGTGCTCCACCTCTCAGGACTGTGGTGAAGCTCCGGTGCTCCACCTCTCAGGACTGTGGTGAAGCTCCACCTCTCAGGACTGTGGTGAAGCTCTGGTGCTCCACCTCTCAGGACTGTGGTGAAGCTCCGGTGCTCCACCTCTCAGGACTGTGGTGAAGCTCCACCTCTCAGGACTGTGGTGAAGCTCTGGTGCTCCACCTCTCAGGACTGTGGTGAAGCTCTGGTGCTCCACCTCTCAGGACTGTGGTGAAGCTCTGGTGCTCCCCCTCTCAGGACTGTGGTGAAGCTCTGGTGCTCCACCTCTCAGGACTGTGGTGAAGCTCTGGTGCTCCACCTCTCAGGACTGTGGTGAAGCTCTGGTGCTCCACCTCTCAGGACTGTGGTGAAGCTCCACCTCTCAGGACTGTGGTGAAGCTCTGGTGCTCCACCTCTCAGGACTGTGGTGAAGCTCCACCTCTCAGGACTGTGGTGAAGCTCCACCTCTCAGGACTGTGGTGAAGCTCTGGTGCTCCACCTCTCAGGACTGTGGTGAAGCTCCGGTGCTCCACCTCTCAGGACTGTGGTGAAGCTCCACCTCTCAGGACTGTGGTGAAGCTCTGGTGCTCCACCTCTCAGGACTGTGGTGAAGCTCTGGTGCTCCATCTCTCAGGACTGTGGTGAAGCTCTGGTGCTCCACCTCTCAGGGCTGTGGTGAAGCTCTGGTGCTCCACCTCTCAGGACTGTGATGAAGCTCTGGTGCTCCACCTCTCAGGGCTGTGGTGAAGCTCTGGTGCTCCACCTCTCAGGACTGGTTTGGTTATCCACCTTAAACTCCCTCCAGACTGCTGGTTGATCCTCTCAGTGGCTTCAGGCTGCTCACCTCAGTTTACGGCAGGTGGCACACGGGGCTGCTTTACGGCAGCTGATAGAAAAAGTTGTTTTTAAGATCGGCGGGGTGATCGGCTGGATTTGCAGATTCCCGATCAGTCACAAATCACCTATATCGGCCCTGATCTGATATCTATATCGGGACATCCCTAAATTAAAATCAAAGTGAGGTGCAATTATAACATATCTGCCTTTCCATTCTGAACTTTTTATTTAGCCCGGAGAACCACATTGAGATTAATAATCTCTTTTATAAGTGGTTATGTGAAAATTATAATTTTACATTTCATTTGTAGCTGCTTCCAAATTGCCTGGATTGCTCCTCAATGAAATTCAGATTTTACACCTATTTATTATTTTACCTGTCTGCTGCCATCTAAAGTTAAGTTAAGTCACTCTGGCTGCAGTTTTCTCCCAGTGGTCGTCTCTGCTGCTGCAGCACTGGGACCTTTACTGTGAAATAACTGGGTTTTCAGTCCATTGCCATAGTGACTGGTGGTAATGGGGCTCTGTTGATGATGGCTTTTCATTCTGAGGCTGGATTTCCTCTTCTCCAGATAAGTTCAGGATTAACTCTGGTTTTCTGTACTACGACTCTCGCTCACTTCTCACCAGGATAAATCACCATGGTAACAGATGCTGGATGTTTAACCTGCTCCGGAGCAGGTTATGTTCTGGATAAGAGGTCAGAGCTCCGCCTCCTGACCAATCAGATCTCTTGGAAAATGCCCCGCCCATTCTTCAGTGATGGTGATTGGTGGGCAGGTTGAGCTCTGAGCTGCAGCAGAGAGGAGATGATCAATTAATTTAGAGATCTTTTTGACATAATAAAATAAATCCTGGTCTCTGAGGCTCTGAAGGAGGTTCTGGTTCTGGACTTGTTCCAGGTTCTGTTGATCTGGAATAATGAGGTTCATGATCACACCTGACAGACCTGCAGAACCATGAATTGATGGAACCAGAACTCCTGGTGTCGTCACGGTGATGAATTAATATTCCAACATCAAACACTCAAAACAACTGGATAGAAAATATAAACTTAAGAAGATCAGTGAGGAAGTTCAGCCCGACACGTTTCTGCTGGAATAAAGTGAAACTGATTGATTAGCAGACGTGCTGTCCGTTCATATCGCTGATAAATTAATCTGGTATAATCTCACCAAGTCAGGATTACCAGTCAGGAAGGTTCTGGCTGCAGCAGCAGTGTTGCTTTGAGCTGCTGGATGTTTGAATTCTTCATAATCTCAGAGATTAACTGCTCCTTCAGTAAATCTGTAAACTGCTCTGCAGGGTTTCTCTGTGTGTGATTGGTCAGACGCTGCAAACTCCGCCCCTTTCATGTGAAGGTCTGGGTTGAACCAGAGAGTTGATAACCTGCTTGGTAGTAACGGTGATCAGGACCCAGTGTCTGGATCAGTCAACCAGGAAGGAGAGATCCTGGATCTGTTGATCAGGGTTCCTAGTCCAGACCACTGGTTGTGCACGTGCATAACTCAAGGTTCACATACTCAAGAGTTACTTGAACCAATTCAGATCAGCTGCTCTGGAACTGGAAACTCAACAGTTTTGTCTCAGAGTTCAGGAGAGACTCTGAGTTTGTTCAACCTCCTTTCTGGAAAACTCCCTGGTTTACAGTTTGTTTACAGCTCATTTAGTCTGTTGTTGTTAATAGCTTCCTTGTGTTTGTTGTTGTTTATGGTTATTTGTTGTTGTTAATAGTTTCCTCATGTTTGTTGTTTACTGTTGTGGCCCCCTGCAGGCTGAACTCTCCGAGTTCTCGTCCTTTAACTTCTGGAAAACTCCAATCGGTGAAGTGGACGCTCTGCTGGCCGACCTCAACCTGCTCTTCTGAGACCAGAATCCAAAGAGCCAAAGTCCACCGGGACCAGGTCCTGGTCCAGAACCAGGTCCAGGTGGGCTCTGGAGCCCTGAAGTGTGCCTGGATCTGATGAGTGAGTCTGGTTCGGGTTACTCATCAGAACCAGCAGGTCTGAGTCCCGTTCACTTCCTCTTTGTGGATCTAAAGGTTGGATCACGTTAAAGAACCCCCCCACCCCCCCACCACCCGGGTTCCTCCAGGTCCCAGACCTGAGACCACGGGACCCTGCTGTTGAACGTGACGCTCGTCTTTGGTTTGTGCCTTTATATAATTTGATTCACAGCTGTTCCATTTACCTCTGTTTGTTTGTTAATTTATTTATTTATTTATATGTGTATTTATTTAATTATGAATGCTGCTGTCAGTGAGCGGGTCTCACCTGTGTGGACGGACTGCACACCAAACAATAAAATAATAAAACATGTTTGTGAGCATCAACAGTGTTTTCAATGATGAGACTGTCAAGGTAAAAACCCGGCAGTCCAGACCAGGACCTAACACCATGACTGGAGCAGACACCATCATTGGACCTAGAAATAACCAACTTTCTTCTTTTTTTTTCTGCCCTTGTCCTGTTCGGCAGCTTGGGCCAACAATATGATGTGATCTAGAACCTTCGGAGTCAGAACAGTTTTTGGTCTTGAACAGGGAGAGACCTGGAGTCTCCTCCTGTTGTCTCCTCTGTCAGAAGATGGCATGGCTGCCGTACACGACCGGGGGGGAACGCTCAAAGAGAGAGAGAAGAGAAGTTGAGGGGGGAGGGGGGAGGGGGGAGGGGGGAGGGGGATAACATACAATATCCTTGTTGTGCTACATATATTATTTGCAGTTATCACACTGATCCAAATATTTTACAACAGTTTTTGGATTAAACCAGCCTGAGCAGCTCTATCTAGACAGTAAGATGATTTCTTAGATTAACCAGTCTGAGCAGCTCTATCTAGACAGTAAGATGATTTCTTAGATTAACCAGCCTGAGCAGCTCTATCTAGACAGTAAGATGATTTCTTAGATTAACCAGCCTGAGCAGCTCTATCTAGACAGGAACGTGAAGCAGGAACATGAATTAACAAAGAGGTGACAACAAAAGAGGAACATGATTTTGAGAGTTTGAACAAATGATGATAGAGAACAAGCAACTTCAGAAGCACCTTTCGTGAGGAGTGGAAGTGTGTGTGTGTGTGTGTGTGTGTGTGTGTGTGTGTGTGTGTGTGTGTGTGTGTGTGTGTGTGTGTGTGTGTGTGTGTGTGGCTTGTCCACTGGGTGTGACCGGAACTTTTGTGGGGGGACCCGTGGCGACACGCCGGGGTCCGAGGCCATCGGGCCCGGACCCCGCCACCCCGGCAGATGGAAGCCCCCCAGGCCCGGGGAGACCCCAGCGAACCACCCCAGAGAGCCACGCCCCCGCCCAAAAAGCACCCGACGGAGAATGCAGAGAGGAATCCCCCCCAGGCAAGAGGGGCCCACAAGAGAAGGATAAAGGGCCCCAGGCCCCGACCCAAGCCGCCAAGCCGAGAAAAGGCCAGAGCAGGGCCCCCGGGCCGAGCGGGCCGAGAGCCCCCCCAACCCCGGCGGCGAGTCCCGCCGCACCCCCGGGAACAGGCCCACCCACCGCCCCCCCCCCCCCCCCCCCCCCCAACCCAGAAAGGCAGAGACGGCCCCAGCTGCCGCGCCCCGGACCAGACCCGCCCCCAGACCCAGGAAAGCGAAGGCCCGCGCCGGCCCCGGTCGGAGGACAGTCAACTCTACACCCCCAGGAGCCTCATATCCCACCCGCCCCATGATTCTCCCTGGAAATAACCAACTTTCAAGGCAAGGTGGTAACTTGAATCTACAACCATTTACAGATGCATTCCTTGTACACCTATCTCCTGCAAGTCTATTTTGAAAGCCGAGCCAGAGTCTGAGTGTGAATTACCTCTGAACAGGGGCGACTGGTCATTAGGGGCAGGTGGGGCTGAGCGCCACCTGGTGTCATCAGAAAGGACTGCATGCAAAGACTGTTATTAATTCTTTAAGATTATCTACAGTATCTTCTTCTCTGTGAATAAAACTTCCTCTTATACAGTACATAATTACTGTGTGGACTGTCCTCCCTGGTTCCTGGTCTCCTCTTCCTGCTCCAGGTTGTGTTTCCTCCTGATCCACACTGATGGTGCCTTAGTGTAGCTCGCCCCTCTCTCACCATGCAGTGTGTATTACATTAGTGTAGCTCGCCCCTCTCTCACCACGCAGTGTGTATTACATTAGTGTAGCTCGCCCCTCTCTCACCACGCAGTGTGTATTACATTAGTGTAGCTCGCCCCTCTCTCACCACGCAGTGTGTATTACATTAGTGTAGCTCGCCCCTCTCTCACCACGCAGTGTGTATTACATTAGTGTAGCTCGCCCCTCTCTCACCACGCAGTGTGTATTACATTAGTGTAGCTCGCCCCTCTCTCACCACGCAGTGTGTATTACATTAGTGTAGCTCGCCCCTCTCTCACCACGCAGTGTGTATTACATTAGTGTAGCTCGCCCCTCTCTCACCACGCAGTGTGTATTACATTAGTGTAGCTCGCCCCTCTCTCACCATGCAGTGTGTATTACATTAGTGTAGCTCGCCCCTCTCTCACCACGCAGTGTGTATTACATTAGTGTAGCTCGCCCCTCTCTCACCATGCAGTGTGTATTACATTAGTGTAGCTCGCCCCTCTCTCACCATAGAGTGTGTATTACATTAGTGTAGCTCGCCCCTCTCTCACCATGCAGTGTGTATTACATTAGTGTAGCTCGCCCCTCTCTCACCATGCAGTGTGTATTACATTAGTGTAGCTCGCCCCTCTCTCACCATGCAGTGTGTATTACATTAGTGTAGCTCGCCCCTCTCTCACCATGCAGTGTGTATTACATTAGTGTAGCTCGCCCCTCTCTCACCACGCAGTGTGTATTACATTAGTGTAGCTCGCCCCTCTCTCACCATGCAATGTGTATTACATTAGTGTAGCTCGCCCCTCTCTCACCATGCAGTGTGTATTACATTAGTGTAGCTCGCCCCTCTCTCACCATGCAGTGTGTATTGGATGCAGTAAAGTGAAAGTGGCTCCATCCATTCAGTTTACATGATTCTGATGCCTCATGGGGCCTGAAGCCTGAAGCATCACTAACAACGTCATTAGATGCTCAAAGCTGATTGGCTGGTGCTGATTGAGGCGGAGCCTCACAGAACCAGCGCGAGTCTCACAAATACCAGCTTGTTAGCAGCTAAAGCTAACAAACAGTTAAGTATCAAAATTAATTAGTTTGATTATTTACGAATACGAGTTTAAAACGCTTACTTTAGCAGAGACAATTAAAGTAAGTAGTTTGTATGTGTATATCGACTTTACTTATTTTGTGCTTTTGTTAACCCGCCAAATACCATACACCCATATAAACTTTCCTCAGCAAGATCCGGTCCTGAGCAGGGAAAGAGCTACAATCCGAGGAGGCACCACAGTGTCCATCACCCTGTCACAATAAAAGTGATTTCCTCAAAGTGAGAAACAAAACAAAGTATTATTGACATTCAACACAGAGATGTGAGCCTGCTTTGTTTCTGTATCAGACGCTTCGTGTCAGCCTCCTTCGTAGTTCACTCTTTGTTTACGTGTTTGTTCCAGTCTTTAATTTACATGTTGCTTTCGTTGTTTGTCTCATTAATTCAGTTGTTTGTTCATTCGTTGTTGTCGATCATCAATTCAGTTCATTGTTTACATGTCGTTTTTAGGTGTTTGCTTTCTTCTTTGCTTCATATGCTTGTTTACCTCGGACGGGTCCCGGGTCCCGCTCTCCCCGGGTCCCGGGGACCCGCCCACCAGGCTTACATTTCCGGTGTCGCCATCTTTGTTCAAACAGGAGCTCTTCTGCGGGTTTCCTTCACCGGAGCTCCCCGCAGCGTCTCGGCGGAGAGCTGCAGGAGTCCCGCAGAGGAAGAGCGGTTAACGGCGGCGTTACGGACCGTGAACCGGAGAGCAACCGTACCAAGCTAACGGCTAACAGCTAGCCCCTGCGCTGATCACATATCCGGTTACACCTTTCAACATAAAAGCGAATCATATTTATTTCAGCGATGGAGTTGTTTTTTCCCCCTTTCAGCCGATGGTCTGTTTGCAGTTTGTTTTAACATATACATATTTATTGATGACTTCTCGTGTAACATACAGGCAAATACATATTTTCTATGTACATTTCATTGCTACTGAAAATGGGAAAGATTTCCCAACTTTACATCCCGTGAACCGAACATTAACTTATATTGAGCCGCAATGAGCCCTCGGACTGTGTATTTACCCCGCTCCCCCTGCTCTAAAGAAAAACTGCGTATTACTGCGTGATAAATGTGTATTTGATGAAAACTAATTCGTTGTGTCAAACCACGGTGATCTTATTGTGAAGGCTCGTCCTTCGTCATCCTGTCTTCCTTAATAAACGGAGGCTCGTGAGGCCGCGGAGCGTCAAAGCGCAAACTTTTGCACATTTTCCTGTCAGTGCAGCACCAGAGGGACTTTCATCAGCTCCGGGCACAGACCTCCATCAGCCCGCACACGGAGCGGAGCAGCCCGGCTGCCTCCTCACACACCCAGACACGGTTAGTCGTCGCTCCGCCGCCCGGAGGGTCCGGTCGGCTGCAGGCCGGGGTGCTCTCTCCCGCTCGGTGTCCGTCGTTTCCCCTTTTGGGTGTTGTCCCGGTGGTTCCCCCCATGGATTTCTGCGCGTTCCCCCCGTGTTGCGAGCTGTTGACTTCGCGCTGGAAGCCGCTCGTTCACCGGATGTGGAAGTGTTTTTTTTTTTTTTTCCCCTCCGTGTAAAATAAGAAATTTCGGTGTGACTTCCCCCGGAAAAACCGGGTGCTTCACATGTAAGGATTTCCTGCTCCGGTACCGGGCCCGGGCCTAGATGTGCGCGGGTCGGAGCAGGGCCGCACGCGGCACATGGCGGACTCTTTTTGCCCGTGAAGGCGCGTAAAATGGCTCCTCGTCCCGCTCCGCCGCGCCGAGACCACAGCACCGTACAGCCCGCCTCGTTCCATTATCGTACACACACAGGCCGTTTTAAGCGAGTCGAGTCGGGATCAAACAGTCCGCTGATCCCGCTGCTGCCTGGAGCAGAACTTCCCGGAAGGTGTTTTAAGTCGAGTTTCTGTCCGTCCGCGACGTTTTCACGGGCTGTTTCCATTGTCGGACAGAGTTGTTTTGGCACTTTTTAAACGTTCTTCCTGACAGTAAAGTGCACAGTGCAGCTCGCATTCACACCGAAACCTTATTCTGACTTTATGGATTATTGTAATGCTTCAAAAATACAAGCTGGCGGTTTTATTTGGATTTTTAACAAATGGAGGGAAATAGGCGGGCTGTGTGTGATGGTGGACACGCAGCCGTTAGCTTTAGCCGGCTGTGGGGAAATATGTGGTCTACGGGTCCAAACACGGGCGGTTAACGGGGGTGACGTCATAAGACTGTGGTTACTCCAACTATTGGGCCACGATGACATGACACAAAACTTCTGTAGAATTTTGGTTTACAGGACAATTGAAAACAACTTTTTGAAAATGCTCCGACTCCGTCCAGTGTAGACAACACAAACGCTGCTCCTGCTGCTGGTCACCATGGCCGGAGTAACTAGGAGTTGCGCACATGCTCAGTGGAGACAATCTGAACAATGTTTCGTCATGTCATTTCTCCCAGTTCATATTCTCCTGGGATTTGGTAGTTTTATACTTGTCAATCATTGTAATAACAATCCAAGTTTACAGTAGTAAACTTACTAAATACTGTGACTTGCAGTCTTGTAACGTTCACCACAACAAGCTGCTTGTCCATTGTACTTCTCAAAGCCCTAAACCAGGCTGGGTCACTATACTAATGCTGCGCTGGACATTAAGGATTTTATGTGGTTTGCTCATCGACACTGCAGTAGGGAAGCACCGATACACGTTTTTCTACTTCTGATCCGATCCTGATACTTTAATTTGTACATCTGCCGATACGATTCTGATAGCAGTGCTCTGTTTGCTTTAATGTTATTATTATTATTATTATTATTGTTGACTTTATATGAGGCTGTAATAAACTCCTCTCTACAGTAAAGTATGAAATGTACTAATGTATACATATACTCTCTCTAAAGACACCTTGAGGTTAGTATCAGGACAGAAAAGAAGCAGTACAAAGTATTTTAGTTCCATGTGGACAATGAGGGGGTCTGCGTGACGTCATCATCTCATAATAAACTAGTTCTTATATCTTTAAAACCTCAGAATCACTTCATTAATCTCTGGGGAAATTCTTTAGCAACGCAGCACCAACAGCTCGAACAACACAAATGATTGGGACTATTTTCAGGGAGTTTAGCGCGGAGTAGGACGCAGCTTCACGGGGGTGTGAATCGACTGCTCCAGCAGAGGAGCTGCTGTTCATTGTTTTGATGGCGCGGTCAGCGCCGTTCTCCTCGGAGAGCTGGAGTTTTAAAACGCTGACGTCTGGCGGCGGAGCGACCGCCTCGCTGAACAACTGCTTAGCTAACATCCACGTTGCTGCGTTGCTTTGCTAACATTCACATTGCTGCGTTGCTTAGTAAACATCCACGTTGCTGCGTTGCTTTGCTAACATCCACGTTGCTGCGTTGCTTAGTAAACATCCACGTTGCTGCGTTGCTTTGCTAACATCCACGTTGCTGCGTTGCTTAGCAAACATCCACGTTGCTGTGTTGCTTTGCTAACATCCACGTTGCTGCGTTGCTTAGCAAACATCCACGTTGCTGCGTTGCTTTGCTAACATCCACGTTGCTGCGTTGCTTTGCTAACATCCACGTTGCTGCGTTGCTTTGCTAACATCCACATTGCTGCGTTGCTTAGCAAACATCCACGTTGTTGCGTTGCTTTGCTAACATCCACGTTGCTGCGTTGCTTTGCTAACATCCACGTTGCTGCGTTGCTTAGCAAACATCCGCGTTGCTGCGTTGTTTTGCTAACATCCACGTTGCTGCGTTGCTTAGCAAACATCGACGTTGCTGCGTTGCTTTGCTAACATCCACGTTGCTGTGTTGCTTTGCTAACATCCACGTTGCTGCGTTGGTTTGCTAACATCCACGTTGCTACATTGCTTTGCTAACATCCACGTTGCTGCGTTGCTTTGCTAACATCCACGTTGCTGCGTTGCTTTGCTAACATCCACGTTGCTGCGTTGCTTTGTGGTGTTGTGAGACTAAAATCCCTCCAATCAGCAACATGTTGCCATGAAAAGTTGGATAGCACAGTGCTACTTCCCTAGCCTGCTCGCTGGCTGCAAACTGTGGACTGGATTTCCTGCCTCATTCCTCCTGGTCTCATTGAGACCCGCCTCCCTTCAGGAAATCCAGTCCACAGTTTGCAGCCAGCGAGCAGAGCAGCAGCAGGGAAACACTGGGGATCATTTCAGCACCATGAAGCAGACCAGGATCATGGATCAGACCAGGATCATGGATCAGGAACCTCTGCAGGTTGGAGCGGAAATTTCTGATCCGTGAATTATGTTGGTATCAGAACCCGATCCTGGATCGGATCGGCTCCATCCCTAAAATCACGAGCCCGTTCGAGCAAGGTGGGCAGATGACACGCGCAGGTCGTCACGTGACCCGATCACGTGAGCAGTCAAATCGCAGCCCTTGTGATTAGAAAATCCCGTTTTATCATATCGTGATATTATCGCTAATGCAATGAATCGTTCAGCCCTCGTACAGAATTTTCAAAACGTTGCCATGTAAACGCAAACATTTTGTGAATCATAAACGATGCATTTCACTGAGTTTTGTTGTGTAAACGGGACCTGAGTCTACTAGAGATTAACGTGTCTGTGTCTGTGTCCCAGATGTCTCTGGTGGACTTGGGGAAGCGGTTGCTGGAGGCGGCTCGTAAAGGTCACGACGATGAGGTCAGAAACTTGATGGCTAATGGAGCTCCATTCACCACCGACTGGGTGAGATCTCACTCTTTGTCTCTGCCACACACACACACACACACACACACACACACACAGGGTCCAGACCCCCTGTTGGAACAGGTACTTCAGCCAGGTGATGTGTTGAGGGACTGCAGGGGAACGAAGTTTCTATCAGACGTGTGATGTTATCATGTGTCCCGCACATGACTACACTTACTCCTCTCTCACCCCTTCACCCCTTCACCCCCTTACCCCTCAGCTGGGGACGTCCCCCCTCCATCTGGCGGCTCAGCATGGTCACTACTCCACCGCCGATGTCCTGTTGAGAGCGGGCGTCAGCAGAGATGCCCGAACCAAAGTCGACAGGACCCCCCTGCACATGGCGGCTGCCGAGGGACACACGGTCATCGTGGAGCTGCTGGTCCGGGTGCGTGTGCGCGTGTGTGTGCGCGTGTGTGTGCGCGTGTGTGTGCGCGTGTGTGTGTGTGTGTGTGTGTGTGTGTGTGCGTGCGCGTGCATGTGTGTGTGTGTGACTTTGTGTTAAACTTCCTCTCAGAGCGGCGCCGACATCAACGCCAAAGACATGTTGAAGATGACGGCGCTCCACTGGGCGGCGCAGCACGGACACCATGGCGTGGCCGAGACCCTCATCAAGCACGGCGCCGACGTGCACGCGCTCAGCAAGTTTGACAAGACGCCGTTCGACATCGCCGTGGACATCCAGAACACGGAGCTGATGCTGCAGCTCCAGGTGAGGCGCACGCCGGAGGAGGGGAGGGGGGGTCAGAGGCATGCTGGGAGCAGGCTGACGTGCCTGTGTGTGTGCGTGTGTAGGAGGGTATGCAGAACCAGGTGAACATGAACCAAGTGAGCATGAACGTGGAGACGAGCGGGACGAACAATCAGCCTCAGTTCATCATTCAGGGGATTCCTGCCATCCAAGGGGGCGTGGTCAACCTGGCCGAGCTGCTTAACAAGGCCAACACAGGTGAGTCACTCACACACACCTGTGAAGTCTCCCAGCTCAAACCCCTTGCTGTGTGACACAGCCGGTTTTCCCCTGCAGGAGACTCGGAGGAAGCCATGGCTGCGAGCGCTCTGGACTCCAACATCCAGCATGCCGCCGTGGTCAACGAGGGGGGTCAGAGGGTCATCACCATAGTAACCGACCAGCATGGCAACCTGCAGACCACCGGAGGGATGACGCAGCCGTTCTTCGTCACCATGCAGCACGGACAGCAGAGTACGGCTCCGATCTGTGACCTCAGAGTGGGTGGAGTCAGCCGGCCCGGCGGTAACCTTCTGTTTGGTTGTTTTCAGTGCTGGCGGTACCGGCCAACACGGTGACTGAGGAGGTGGTGACGGAGGAGCCACAGCTGCCCCCGTCCAGGAAGAGGAAGCTGGAAGTAACCAACAACCACAGTGATACGGGAGAGACGGTGAGCACACACACACACACACACACACACACACACACACACACACACACACACACACACACACACAACTTGCATGCACGTGTGTCTCCTCCGCTCTGAGCCTCCTCGTTTCTCCTCCTGCAGGAGCTGCTGCAGCGGCAGCTGCTGGAGGCCAACAGGAAGGCGCAGGAGTACCGGCAACAGCTGCTGCGCAAGGAACAGGAGGCCGAGGAGTACCGCATGAAGCTGGAGGCCATGGCACAGAGTCGGGCCAACATCACTGCTGCCACCAACACCGCCGCCAGCCCTGAGGAGGTGGTGGGGGGCGAGGAGGATGAGGAGGAGGCGGCTGGTGGCGTGGTGGAGGAAGAGGGTGAGATGGTGGTGCTGCAGGAGGGAGGCATCATCATGGAGGGGGAGGAGGGGCAGGTGACACTGGTGGAGGCGGGAGGAGAGGCGACCGGGGTCAGCTCCTAACAGACGCATCAGAAGCACCGCCGCCTCTGGGGGAGGCGCTGCGCCGCTGTCTTGGGGGTGGAGGAGCCACCGTGTCCGGTGGAGGTTGACTCTTCATCAGACCACTGAGTGAGCTGAGGAGAAGTGACTGTTTTCACTCACCGAAGATGCAAACATGGAGAGTTTCAACGAGGGAGGCAGAGCTCAACTGCCCCATTTGAATCCCTGTCAAAGTGTCTGAGAGTATCAAGAAACATTTTTATCCCCTGAAGCCTCCGATTTATCTACTTTCTGTTTTGTTTATTTGTTTTTATTGGGATGCAAAATGTTTTCTTCAGATAACTGAGGAGGCGACACCACTTGACAATCCATCATAACAGGAAGCCCCATGGTCTCATTTAATTGAAGAGTTGTTGCGATGGGACTTGTGCGCCATTTGGAATCCCTGCATTATTTGTCACCACTTATTTGAAAAAGGAAGATAATGTACTTCAGTTGTTCCAGATTGAGTTTATGCTTGTCTTGGTTTATTTCAGACTGATTTCCGAATGGGATGCAAAATGGCACTAGAGCGGTAGTGAATTCATTGGGGAGTGTAGGGAGGGTGCACATCAGAAGGTATAACAAGAGAAGTCGTGCAAGTTAGCATCCCATTTCTGGAAGTGACGGTACAGTGATGTAGTGAAAGGCTGCACCATTTTAATTCCCCTGAAGATTCAAATGTGACTCCCAGAGAGGCAGGAAGTGGATAAACTCCCGGCTCAGATCTGCACCATATGATACCAGTTGAGAAACTGCTGAAAGATCAGAGCGTTGTTGTTTTTGTTTGAACGTTTGAACGTTCTTTTTTATGTGGCTTTATCATTGTAATGAATGGGATGTAAAATGGCAGAGGGGCATAAGATGAGTGAATGGGCCCTCAGTTTAGTTTAATTATAAATCAGTTATGAAGGGTTCAGGATGGAGGTCTGTGGCCATTTGCATTCCCTGATCATTACTTTAACTCAACATTTAGCTTCCCTGTGCCATTTTGAGGGAGTGCCTCTGTAGGTGAACCTGGGGAATGTTCAGGTTGGGCTCCAGTCAGTTTGACCTTTTATATAATTTGGACAGTAATGGTTATCCCTTTCACATCATGAGTGTCCCCTTTAATGTCAAAATACTCCTCTCCCCCCACCCCATGCGGAATTGGGAGCGGTCTTTGTCTGACACCATTGTGCTTCCCTTCAGATCTGCAGTGACTCAGATGTATGGTGTGTAGAATCACACAGATGAGATTTGGACGCAATTGGTTATCCCTGCTTCTCCACCACTTCTAAGATGTTCCGGAGAAAGTGGACACACACTCTGATATTTTTTATAAGTCAGTGCAGCAGATCTTTTCTATGTACATATAAAGTTGTATTTTTTTTTACTGTACCTTAATGCCTCGTGATGTTTGCTGCTTACATTATAAACACTCATTTTTTTTGTTGTTTTTTAAAAGTGTGTGGTTTTTGACAAGTGTCTATGTGGGGTGTTCGGGAAATTTGGTTTTACTGGAAGCCAAATAGCTTTGATCTATTCTCGAATCAAATTTGGACGTCTTGCTGAAAGAAATAATTAAAAATGTCAAACTCGGGAAATAATTTGAAGGTTTGGATCCAGACAATGGTAGAATGTGGTAGTTTGTTTTCTTTTAATGGGGTAAATTTCTGCGAGAGTCCGCGGGCAAAGTAATGAAAGACTACAGTTCCCGTCGGGCTTTGCGACACGACGTTCTTCGGAGACTTCTCGAGTGGATAATACCCGAGCAATCCTGATAGACATGTCCACGGTCCAATCAGCGGCCGCGGAGAGTCGGCCAGCCAATCCGGAGCTCCGGGAGGCGGGGCATTGGTGGAGGGGGCGGGGCGCGGGGTATCATGGAGGATCAGTCGGCTCACCGCGGCCATCAGAGGAGGGCAGCGCGCTGATCCCGGGACCGTCTGCACCGCTCGCCGCTACTCGGAGCCCGAACCAGACACCATGGAGATGAAGAAGAGGATCGTTCTGGAGCTGCGGAACCGGAGCCCGGCGGAGGTGAGCCCCGCAGCCCGGGCTCCTTGCATCCCGGGCTGCGCTCCTTTCTTCCCGGAGCCGCTCACCGGCACCGCCGGGTCCCGTCATTTGGTGGATAACCGCTCACATCACTCCACCCCAGTTCGGAGACCCGGTACTGGTCTCGGCTCGGGCTCCGCGGGGAAACTCGCCTGTCCCCGCGGTTCTCGCTAAGCCGGCGGCTTACTGTCCTGATCCGGGGCGGTCCGTTCACCCCGTCCGTGACCGGAGCGACTGAGCCGGACCAAACCACCGGGACGAACCTGGAGCCGGTGTCCGGCGGGGTCGGTACCGGTCTGGTGTGTTCAGGGTCACACACACGGCGGACATTTTAAATCTCCTCTGGACTATAACGCCTATGAGCCGACATTTTCCCGCCGTGGTCCTGCTCCAGCTCGCGGTCACTCCGGACCGCCGGCTCCGGGGCTCGCTCTGCCGGGCGCAAGACGTCCTTCCGCCCGGGGATCCCCGTTATTAACTGGTGATAAACAGCTGTCACAGCGGCGTTACATTGCGAAGCGTTACTGTAACGTGGTTAACGGGTAATGACGGCTTGGCTTGCGGCACCGTAACGGGAGAAGTCGTTACTCCGTTACTTTTAAGTAGATTAGAGGGTGGATGACTGCTCACCGCGTTCCTCCCGGTGAACGTTACTACACAGGGACGGAGCAGGGTTAATCCTGGTGTGTGTGTGTGTGTGTGTGTGTGTGTGTGTGTGTGTGTGTGTGTGTGTGTGTGTGTGTGTGTGTGTGTGTGTGTGTGTGTGTGTGTGTGTGTGTGTGTGTGTGTGTGTGTGTGTGTGTGTGTGTGTTACATAAACGGTTAAATAACTCGCCCTGTAAAGCTGCTGTCATGTTTTATGAATCGGGGAAGCCGACAGATGGTCACCGTGGAGGAGCCCCCCCACCTCCCTCTCTACCCCCCCAGCTCCCTCTCTCCTCCTCCTCCTCCTCCACCCCCCAGCTCCCTCTCTCCTCCTACTCCTCCACCCCCCAGCTCCCTCTCTCCTCCTACTCCTCTACCCCCCACCTCCCTCTCTCCTCCTCCTCCTCTACCCCCCACCTCCCTCTCTCCTCCTCCTACTCCTCTAACCCCCCACCTCCCTCTCTCCTCCTCCTCCTCTACCCCCCACCTCCCTCTCTCCTCCTACTCCTCTACCCCCCACCTCCCTCTCTCCTCCTACTCCTCTACCCCCACCTCCCTCTCTCCTCCTACTCCTCTACCCCCACCTCCCCTCTCTCCTCCTCCTACTCCTCTACCCCCCACCTCCCTCTCTCCTCTCCTCCTCCTCCTACTCCTCTACCCCCCACCTCCCTCTCTCCTCCTCCTACTCCTCTACCCCCCACCTCCCTCTCTCCTCCTCCTCCTCTACCCCCCACCTCCCTCTCTCCTCCTCCTCCTCCTCAACCCCCCACCTCCCTCTCTCCTCCTACTCCTCTACCCCCCACCTCCCTCTCTCCTCCTCCTCCTCTACCCCCCACCTCCCTCTCTCCTCCTACTCCTCTACCCCCCACCTCCCTCTCTCCTCCTCCTACTCCTCTACCCCCCCACCTCCCCTCTCTCCTCCCACTCCTCTACCCCCACCTCCCTCTCTCCTCCTCCTCCTCCTCTACCCCCCACCTCCCTCTCTCCTCCTACTCCTCTACCCCCCACCTCCCTCTCTCCTCCCACTCTCCTCTACCCCCCACCTCCCTCTCTCCTCCTCCTCCTCTACCCCCCCACCTCCCTCTCTCCTCCTACTCCTCTACCCCCCCACCTCCCCTCTCTCCTCCCACTCCGTGGAGCTTTGCTGGTTATATAAGATGAAATCAAATGGATCTGTGGGAAATAAAATCCGCCACCAGTCAGAGGACTGTCCTTCACAACAACACAACCATCGCACCAGTAATACAACACAATGATAACACAACCGCAAGCCAGTAATAACATCAGTACCACTACAACAATTACATCATAACAGTAACGCAACACCAAGTCAACAACAACACAATAATAATCCAACAATATCCCGATATCAATGACAACACAACAACACTACCAGAGTAATACACCTAGAAAACAATTACTACAACGGTCATCCAGCAACACGTGTTGTGAAAAATTTAAATGAACCTGAAAAGTCACGAACTATTCTGACCTTCAGGAAGAAGGAAGGGCGTCTGAGGTTTGGAAGGAAATGCTGTAAAGTCGCTCGGACCAAACTAACATCACCTCTCACACCTTCAAACACCATGAAAAGACGGGACTAATTCACACAGAATAAAGTCAAAGAAATGGAAGAAAGCAGCAGCTGGTGGTGACCTTCATCATGTCTGCCATCATTCTGTGGGCGGGGCTAAAGTCAGGCTGCAGCTGATTGGTCAGAGATCGCCTGTTTCTCCCATCATGCTTCTCTTCTGTCCTCAGATTGCAGAGCTAGTGGTGGACAACTGTCGCTCTACGGACGGTGAAGTGGAAGGTCTGTCAGACGAGTTCACCGAGCTGGAGTTCCTCAGCATGGTCAACGTGGGACTGAACTCGCTCGCCAAGCTGCCCGCCCTCCCCAAAACTACGCAAGGTCAGTCAGGCACACCGAGGGGTCAGACACATCCAGAGGTCAGCTCATTGTTATTCTGGTGGGTGGGTTCTTTTAGGTCTGGTATATGTTCTTTTTGTTCTGGCGTAGTTTTTTTTTTTGTTCTGGCAGTGGTTCTTATAATTCTGGTGATGGTTCTTGTTCTGGTGGTGGATCTTGTTGTTCTGGCGGTAGTTCTTGTTCTGGGGTTGGTTCTTTTAGGTCTGGTGGTGGATCTTGTTGTTCTGGCAATGGTTCTTGTTCTGGTGTTGGTTCTTGTAGTTCTGGTGGTATTTCTTGTTCTGGCGATGGTTCTTGTAGTTCTGGTAGTGCTTCTTACAGGTTGTCCTCTGTCCGTCTCCTCAGTTGGAGCTGAGCGATAACAACCTGTCAGGGTCCTTGGAGACTCTCTCCCAGAAGTGTCCTAACCTGACCTACCTGAACCTGAGTGGGAACAAGATCAAGGACCTGAGCACGGTGGAGGCACTGCAGCAGCTCAAGAGTCTGCAGAGTCTGGACCTCTTCAACTGCGAGATCACGTGTCTGGAGGACTACCGGGACAGCGTCTTTGAGCTGCTGCCTCAGGTCACCTACCTGGATGGCTTCGACCAGGAGGACAACGAGGGCGCCCGACTCCGAGGCCGAAGACGAAGGTCAGCAACACACACACACACACACACACACACACACACACACACACACACACACACACACACACACACACACACACACACACACACACACACACACACACACACAGTGTTCTAACCTCTGATGGCTGGCGCTGTCTCCGTGTGACAGACGAAGATGGGACGGCGCCGGCCGGCGGTCTATGATGACGATGAAGATGAAGATGAGGATGAGGAAGGATCAGAGAGAGGAAAGGTGGGACTGCCCTATCAGGTGAACCGGGCCAATCAGGTGGGCAACTCAGGCCACCTCCCATCATGCACCTGTGCCAGAGAATCACATTCCCACCTCGAACCCAGAGCCACACCGAGACCCAGAGTCCCCCTCTAGCACACCTAGACCCCCAGAATCCCCCTCGAGCACACCTAGACCCCGAATCCCCTCTAGCCACACCAAGACCCAGAATCCCCTCGAGCACACCTAGACCCCCGAATCCCCTCGAGCACACCTAGACCCAGAGTCCCCCTCTAGCACACCTAGACCCAGAATCCCCTCGAGCACACCTAGACCCAGAGTCCCCCTCTAGCACACCTAGACCCAGAATCCCCTCGAGCACACCTAGACCCAGAATCCCCTCGAGCACACCTAGACCCCGAAATCCCCTCTAGCCACACCAAAGACCCAGAATCCCCTGTAGCTCTAGCCACACCCGAGACCCAGAATTCCCCTGTAGCTCTAGCCACACCGAGACCCAGAATCCCCTGTAGCTCTAGCCACACCGAGACCCCAGAATCCCCTCTAGCCACACCGAGACCCAGAATCCCCTCTCTAGCCACACCGAGACCCAGAATCCCCTCGAGCACACCTAGACCCAGAATCCCCTCGAGCACACCTAGACCCAGAATCCCCCTTGAGCAAAGATAGACCCAGAATCCCCCCTAGACCCAGTTCCACAACATCTCAGTTCCAGATTCTTGCAGATTAATAGTTGAAATATTTCCAATTGTAACTTCTGAAATGTTTTATGATCGGGAGTTTCCATGGTAACAAAATATTAGTCAGATGATACCGTAGCTATGCCGACCACAGAGGTGAACTCTGGAGACCAGGAGGTCATAGATTATCCACCAATCACAGCACAGATATGCAGTGATCCACTCTTCTTCTGTGTTTCAGGACGAGGACGAAGATGAGGGAAGAGTGACGGTGAGGACGAGGAAGGTAAGGGTCAGCACAGCTCTGATTGGTCGGTTGTGTGTGAGACCGCACAGCACTCTGATTGGTCGGGTTGTGTCTCCACAGACGATGCAACGGGGCGTACAGGGCTTGAAGAGGAGAGAGGGACCGTGGACGACGGAGGGGCGAAGATGACGAAGACGATGAAGACGACTAGTTCTGCCCTCGGCCGTCGTCTGCGTGTCGCCTCCGTCTCCGTCCACCTTTGGACCCGACCCTGCGCCAGACCGTAATCACGGCGAGCCTGGCGCCGCACCCCCGACAGTGTTAGCTGTTTTCACTAGAGTCACTCGATTGTTTGTAGAAGATTTTTCTGAGATTTTATCTGAAGACTCCATGTGTTCCCTTCAAGACCTGATCAGGACCTGTTTGCTGCACTCCGCCTCCCAGACTCTGACCCTCTCTCAAGACTCTGTTGGACTCTGACCCTCTCTCAAGACTGTTGGATTCTGACCCTCTCTCAAGACTGTTGGACTCTGACCCTCTCTCAAGACTCTGCTGGACTCTGACCCTCCTCTCAAGACTGCTGGACTCTGACCCTCTCTCAAGACTCTGTTGGACTCTGACCCTCTCTCAAGACTGCTGGACTCTGACCCTCTCTCAAGACTCTGCTGGACTCTGACCCTCTCTCAAGACTCTGCTGGACTCTGACCCTCTCCCAAGACTCTGCTGGACTCTGAACCTCTCTCAAGACTGCTGGACTCTGACCCTCTCTCAAGACTCTGCCGGACTCTGACCCTCTCTCAAGACTCTGCTGGACTCTGACCCTCTCTCAAGACTGCTGGACTCTGACCCTCTCTCAAGACTCTGCTGGACTCTGACCCTCTCTCAAGACTCTGCTGAACCCACAACACTCTGACCGACTCTACGGTCTGCTGGACCCTGCTGGTTTTCAAGAGGCCCTGAAGGCGTTCGAGCAACTAGTTTCCAAACATTTGTTTCCGATCCGTTTGGTTTCCAAGCCACTCGAAAACACTCAATGTTACAAACGAGGAAAAAATCAGCTCCGTCGGTCCTGTGCTTCAGTAGAAATCAAACGTCCACCCTTCCAATATTCCTTTGACTAGATTCGTCTGGAACAAATCGACTCTTCTTGTCTGGACTTGTTTCGTCGTACGCGATTCATCTGGAATAACTCAACTCATCTCGTCTGGACTCGACTCGTTTGGAATAACTCGACTTGTTAAGCCTGGAATCGTCCCGTCGAGTTTGGGTCTCTGGTGACGACCTCACGTCTGCTGGCTGTGAGCGCAGAGCAGAGTGCCCCCTTCAGGACCTCACAGCCGGTCCGGGTTCCTCGTCAGACCTGCAGGATCTCAGGTCCTCGTAGATTTTCCCAGGCTGTGTTTGATTTGTTGTAGGGGACCTCCAGGGGAACGGTGTGGGTGGGAGGAGTTATTAGTTCTGATGTGTATTTTTGTTTAAACTGTTTCTGGTTTGATGTCGTGATGTTCAACCCCGCCGTGTCAGGTTTCAGGCTCCGCCCCCTTGACCTTTGACTCCGACAGCCAGTCTGAAATCCCCATTGGTCAAGAAAAGAGGGCGTAGCCTGAGCCAGGACACAGCGGTGGAGTTTGACTCAGGTGGAAATTGGAACGTAACGTTCACACTCTGAGAAACGGACCAGTGGTTCAGTGGGAGGCTGGCCAGGAATCGAACCTGTCAACACGACGATGGGGGCAGTTTTTCAGAGTGTAACGGGTCAAAGGTCAGTCTGGGGTAGAGGTGACCTCTGATTTTACCTGTAAATAGACGGCTTTTATTTCCAGTAAACTTGTTTATTTACTGCCACCAGGTGTTAGTTTGACCCGCGTTTGACCTTGACCTCCTCCGCAATCTGTTTAATCTTTTGTGGTGTATAATAAAAAAAAGAAAAAGACGTGGAGAGGATTTGAATAAAAAACACAACTGAAGAGTGTCGGTGTCGGTCTGTGATGGCAGCGTTCACATAACAACCATCTATCTTTGTTGTTCTGTGTGGTTCTCCTTTACTTGTCTTGTTGGCTCGTTGGTTTGCTTTTTATCTGTGTGGCTGATTGGTTTGTTTGTTTGTTTGTTTACCTGACTTCTTTGTTCACTTCTGTGTTTTGTTCAATTGTTTACCTGAGTAGTTATTTGTTTACCTCTGTGTTTTGTTTGTTTACCTTTGTTATCAGTGTGATTTGTTTGTTTACTTGAAATACCAGAACTGGATAAAGTGGTATAGGTGATGATTCTTAACTTTAAATACAAAATGAGAAGAAACTGGTTTACACACTGCCGGGAGACCTTCAAGGCAGCAGAGTTCACTCTGTAAACAAACAAGGTAAAACATTGTAAACGCAGCCTGCAGGAGGCGCACTCTCCATTCTGAGGTGAGGAACGGAGAGCATGCTGGGTAATGGAGTTTATAAACAACATCCCCACTGACATTGTGCGTGCAATTAAAAAGCAGGTCAGAGAGTTCAGAGGAGGCTCTGACTCAGAGCCCCCCCACCCCCCCCCCCCCTCTCTCCCTCTCCTCTCTCTCTCTCTCTCTCTCTCTCTCTCTCTCTCTCTCTCTCTCTCTCTCTCTCTCTCTCTCTCTCTCTCTCTCTCTCTCTCTCTCTCTCTCTCTCTCTCTCTCTCTCTCTCTCTCTCTCTCTCTCTCTCTCTCTCTCTCTCTCTCTCTCACACACACACACAGTGTGAATAATTTATCCCTCCTGTCTGTAAATAACAGACATGTTCATGTGTCAACGGTGGCAGAGCCAGAAGAATTGCAGTGCGGTGATGAAATCTGTGCCACAGACCACTGTTATAGAAACACTCATTGGAAAACAATCATCTAACAGCACAGACAGCAAATGTCTTTGAAATACTTAAAATATGATGATTACATTTTTTTAAAAGTTGGTTGTCTGTCATGAGAACACAGTCTGTGTTTGGCTCCAAAATAGCTCCAGGCAACAGAATCCTGACTCCAGAGTCAGAGAATCATTCTCTTGATTTCATGTTTGAAAAATAAATGTTGCTTCAAATAATCATTTCAAGAAGAGTCATTCAGTTAAAACATTTATCTTATGATTAATGTAATTTAATAGCACAGACTTAAATCTGCTTAAACAAATTTGACCATCATGTCTCAGCTGACAGAGATTGTTGTGGTTTCCAGTGGATCAGATAAAAGTTGACCAATTCATGTGTTAATTAGTAATCCCGGGAGTCCATCAGGGCTTAATGTCATTTGTTTAAAAAATAGAAACTAGTTAGTCCAAGCACTCACCCGCTAACGAACTACATTCTGTTAGTTTTTGCAATTTGAGCATTGATCATTTTCAACAGAGGCTAAAGGAAGTCACCAGCTAACATGGGAACCAGTTAATCCGTTACACCACTGCAGTGCTCTGTTTTCGCCATACCTTACATAAAAATGACACAACAGGCAAAACAAACAAACCTGGCCAACAAGGTGAATTTAGTGACTACAGACTTTAATCAAATTGCTTTTTCGAGTGATAAAAAAATTAGAAAGACGTTTCTATCGCTGAGAAAAACATTAGCATGTTCGCGATAAAAGTTAGCTGATGCTTTTTCCTGGGGTAGGAAGGTTCCCGCGGCCCCCCACGGAGTTACACACTCCCTCACATCCCCATCTCAAGGTTGTGCTGTTTGGAACCTTGAAGTCCTGAAGCCAACAGACCACGATAACGTTCCCTTTAAAGATGCTCTTCATTTGTTTTCCCTGTTTCATCAGCCGAATGCAGGTTAGTCATCGGCAAGTATTCGCTCACACACACACACACACACACACACACACACACACACACACACACACACACACACACACACACACACACACACACACACACACACACACACACACACACACACACACACACACACACACACACACACACACACACACACACGCGCGTGTGCGGTGGAGCGGTGTAATGGACCGTTTGTGTACGCGGCAGCCTACATCTGCTCTTCTGCTGCTCACGGCTCACTGAGCTGCTCCGTCTCTGCACGCATCCACCAAAGCTCTTCGTCCTGCTACAACGTCACACGACCGCATGCTCAGGTGAGAAGACCACAAGCCACGCCCACTCACACCGACATGATGAAGACAGGTAACCAATCACAGACCAGCTGAATGTCCAGTACATTTTTATTCAAAGAGATGAGCCGCCAAGCGACCTTTAGCTTATTTTCAGAGTGCAACAACAACGTTCTGTTCCAGTGCAATTTACCCACAATGCACTGCAGAATACAGGAAGTCAAAAGGATATCCTTCGAAAACATCAACCCAGAGATTTAAAGTTGTAAGAAAGGTGAAAAAAAGAGTGAGAACAGCAAAGACAGCAAGGAGTGAAAAGTGCATTAACTTTCAAACACAAACAAATGCAGCAGGCAACATGCTAATGCTAATACTCTGTCTGCTGTTGCTGCCACTGTTGAACGTCACTCAGGACGAAACAATTAATCGGTCAGACAAGCTAACATGTCACTGAACGCACAAATGATTTTAATTCAAACTTTTACATGGCCGAGACAGAATGAGTCATAAATGTAGAGAAAACCTGATAATAGATTATCGCTAATAACTGATCATTTGGATGAGCTTTATAGTAACGTCTCAGTGTCCTCTCTGCAAGAAATCCAAGAACTGCAGAGCTGATGTTTCTCTGTCCGATTCGCTGTTAGCTTCAATATTAGCATTAGCTAGAGATGTGGCTTTGTTACAATGTGGCTAAACTCCTGCTTACCAGGTTAGGAGACTGGAGTCAGCCTTTCATGACAGCAACATGCTATGTAGCATTAGCATTAGCATGTATCCACAGTAGCTGTGATTAGCATTAGCTTTTGACTCTGGATTTATATGACTTTACAAAAGCATAATTCCGACTCAGCAGAAAGTTTCATATCACACAACAGCCTGCGCACACTGTAACGTAGAAATACATCGAGTTACAAAAGGAAAAGTTTCAGGTTCTATTAGAAAAAAACTGACGACTGAAACGTGTGTGTGTGTGTGTGTGTGTGTGTGTGTGTGTGTGTGTGTGTGTGTGTGTGTGTGTGTGTGTGTATGTGTGTGTTCATTATTGCTTTTTCTTCAATTACACTTCCTGGTTGTGACGAGGATCTGATGTCACAAACCAGCTGACCAGAGCTATGATGGCCACACCCACAGAAACATCACACATCGAGACGTAAACATAGAGATTAGAGAAGAGTGCAGACAGGAAGTCCTGTGGGTGCTGGTGTGGAAACGTCGACATCATTACAGTTTAAAGACTCGCCGCCACGTTCAGATTCACACGTTGACATGTTGTAAACTGCTGTCATTCAGGAAGCTCAGTGATTGGACGACTGTTTGGGGAAGTGCTCGTCACGGCGTTACGGCATCTCGGACTCGTCCTCGTCCATGGGGGATGTGTGCGAGGCTGGCGTATCGTCTTCCTGTGCTGCTGCAGTCGCTGACGGTAACCCAGGAGTCGCCGCTGCTGATGTCATTTTCTCGTTGGTTCTTCGGCTTCGCCGCCGCAGTGTCTGGCTCTGCAGCTCCTTCACCTCCTGAAGCACCTCTTGCGCCTCCCTCCACGAAGACACAGCCTCCTCCAGGAGGCGCTCGGCCTCTGCGCGCCTCCGCTCCACCTCCTCGTCTTCTTCGGACGGCGGCGAGGCCGGCGGCGAGGCCGGCGGCGGCGGCGGGGACAGCTGTGGCTTGGTGGGACTTTTTGGCAGCGAGGACTCGAAGGATCCGGATGGACTTGAAAGATCCTGACATTGAACTTCTTCAGTGCTCATCAGACATGGGGAGGCGGACTCACTGCCCATCGGAGAACCATCAACCTGAGGGGATCCAGCTCCTCCCTCGCCCGGAGACGACTCATCCAGTTCGGAAGAGGTGCCCCTGGCTGCAAGGGAGTCGGCGGGATGGGACGGGGCCTTCAGGCGAGGAGAGGCGGAGCCTCGGGAGCGAGGGGAGTCAGAGGCTTTAGAGCGACTTTTCTTGGCTCGGGACCGAGGAGACTCCCTCCCTCTGAGCCGAGGAGAGTCTTTGCTTCGGACGCGAGGTGAATCGCTGCTCCTGCTTCTCGCAGATCCCGACGACCTGCTGAAGACGACCACAAAGATGTACCACCAGCTGCAGACAAGCACAACACCTGAGACCCCAACACCCCCAGAGACCCTATAAGGCCCCTTGAGACCCCCAAGCCCTTTTGAAACAACATATGACCGTTTGACCCCTGAACAGCTCCTTGGAGACTGTCTGACACACTTTAACCCACCCGAGACACTCTAAAACCCTTTGAGTCTTTAGGAAACCCTGTAACCTCTAGAAGACTCGCATAAGACCGCAGACCGCATAAGACCCTCTACAGGTTTGTGTCCACAGGGGCATTTTTTCTCGCATGGAATCGCACCGCATCGACACTCCCATCTGCTTGGTGGGCGTGTTGATCAACTGTCCTGCCTCGAGGGCTGTCTGCTGCTCCTGGAGTTCAAACTGGACCAGGGTAGTGGCTCGGTCACAAACTTTCATTTGTATTACTAAAACAGTTCATCAAAAAGTATTTCTGAAAACATTTGCGGCAAGAAACAAGCTGTGCAGCAGCTGAATTTGTTGTGGTTCCACTACCGCTAGTTTAGATGTTTAACCAAAGTTTCCTGATGCGGTGGACCTCCACTCCCTGCACTGAATTTGCATAAACCTTGCTGGATTCAACTTCAGAGGGACTGACCTGGAGTGAGGCGAGTCTGAGCCTCGGAGGTGGTGCAGTCTGGGTGAGTCAACGGCCTTCAGGTGTGGCGAGCCGCCTCCTCGCTCCCGCTGCTCTTTGGCCTTCTGCAGCTCCTGTCAATCACAGCATCACAGGTTAGCGGGTGGCGGCTGCTTGTGAAGCCGCTGATAGTCAGGGAGAAGCCCTCAGACCTGCAGTCTCATTTCCTCCAGCAGCTCCTGAGCTCTCTGCATCCGCTGGGCGATCAGACTCTGCAGCTGACCCACCGGCTGCACTGGTGATGCACCCGCCACTGCCACCGTTGCCTCCTCCGTGGGGCAGCGTCGCAGCTCCGATTGCAGCTCTGAACGGATCATGGCCGGCCTGCGGAGCCAGAGAGAGGAGGTCAGGGACCTGGGACCCAGAGGAGGTCAGGGACCGGGGAGCCAGAGGAAGCTAGGGACCCGAAACCAAGAGGGTGGTCCCTGTTCTGTAGGTTTTCATTTTCAACGTCGGGCAAATCAAACCTGTATTAGGGTCTCAAGGACAAGGACCAAGTGTGTTTATGTTGTGTACCTGGAGGAAAGGACCTCGTCCATGGAGGCACAGCGGCTCCGTCCCTGCATACTGAAGCGTTTTCCCGGCTGTGGAGTTCTGGACTGAACCTGCAGGAGGTGACAGGTGTCAGGAAGGGGTCAGACGGGGTCATTTGAGATGAGGTAGAGTTAGATAGGGCCAATGGGGGTCAGGTAAGGTCAGGAGGGGTTAGAAAGGGGTCAGGTGCGGTAAGGTGGGGATCATTTGAGATGAGGTAGGACCAGGAAGGGGTCAGGTGGGATTAGATGGGGATCAGGTAAGGTTAGATGGGGTTCACTTGGAACCACGTAAGTTCAGGTGGGGGTCAGATGAGATGAGGTGGGGTCAGGTAGGGTCAGATGGGGGTCATGTAAGGTCAGGTGGGGGTCAGGTGGGGTTAGATGGGGGGTCAGACTGGGTCAGCAGTTTGTCTCCAGCTCAGGTCATGTTGTGCTAGTGATTATCATTAGCAGTCCTATATAGTTGTTGGATCAGGTTCAGGTCTTGTTCAGACTTCTTGAAGTCCCCCCGGTGGACCTCACCTGGACCTGCGGTGCTTTGCAGACCTTGGAGACCTCCAGGTGGGACTGTCTTCCCCAGGACCGCTCGCTGCCGCGGGGCAGACTGCCCGTCTTCACTTTTGGCTCTTTCAGCATCGCCCGAAGCTTCGACACGTCGGTGCCGGCTCGCTGCCGACCTCCAACCCCGCGAGGCGAGTCGGCGCTGTGCTGCAGGTCCACCTGGAAGTCATTCTCCCAGGGGTCCTGTGGGTAGTCCTCCTCAGCCACCAGGTCGAGCATCAGTGTGCCGCGCGAGGAGGTGGAGGCCTGTGGGGGGTTCAGAGATGTAGTCAGAGGGACTGAAGGTGCAGGACCACCGGACAGATGGAGGAGATTCTCCGTACCACCGCCAGCAGGTGTCCTCTTGTTGGCAGGCGGCGGCTGTGGGGGATCTTGGCTCGGTCTCTGGTGGGATGGACCAGCACGCTGTCTTCCTCGATGGTCACCTGGACACAAAGTGGACTTTGAAAGGTCTTTCAAACCGTGTGAAAGACTCTCTCCTGTGGACCTCCACCGCACTGCACCCTACCTCATCCAGAACGCGGTTCTTGGCCTTGATGATGGCCACGTTCAGTGCGTTGACCCATGATTCCTTTTCCTCGGGACTCACGGCCAGAAACACCAGGTTCGGTACCTGCAGAGAGGGACAGTCCAGATCCTCTCAGACCCTCAAACCACTGCACAGCCAAACTGTACAAGGCAGATACCAGGTGGGCAGTTTGTCTCCCTCTAGTGGGGGAAATTATGACGACAGCAGCAATGTAACAGGGCAGAAGGGAGAAAACGGGGGAGAATTTGATTTGATTCCACAGTGAAAAATACAAAGTGAGTGATGCCTCAAGTTAAGGAGATGTGTGTGTGTGTGTGTGTGTGTGTGTGTGTGTGTGTGTGTGTGTGTGTGTGTGTGTGTGTGTGTGTGTGTGTGTGTGTGTGTGTGTGTTTCAGGGATTATCGGCTGGATTTCGTCCTCTGACTGTCTAATGGGATTCTGCAGATTAAATTTCACAGGAAAGAAAAAGACGGGCGGCCAATCAGAGCAGCCCTGACAGAGGAGGCGGGGCTTGTGGAGGATAATCCACCAATCATGAGGCAGAGAGAGTCAGCCAGGACCTGTAATCTGGGAGCTCAGAGGACGACTAGAGAGAAACACACATCTGTACACACACAAGCACACAACAACTACACAACTAGTACACAACAACACAACAACTACACAACTAGTACACAACAACACAACAACTACACATCAAGAACAAGAATACAATAGGATGAATACCAAACAAGTACACAATTCTGAAACATGAACACAACCAGTACACAACAAGAACATAACAGGTTCACAATGATACAAGAACACACCACTGGTCTGCTGACAGCTGACGGAGTAGAGTCAGGCTAACAAACAGGTGTAGAAACGGGTGTAGAGTCAGGCTAACAAACAGGTGTAGAAACGGGTGTAGAGTCAGGCTAACAAACAGGTGTAGAAACAGGCTAACAAACAGGTGTAGAAACAGGTGTAGAAACAGGTGTAGAAACAGGTGTAGAAACGGGTGTAGAGTCAGGCTAACAAACAGGTGTAGAAACAGGTGTAGAAACAGGTGTAGAGTCAGGCTAACAAACAGGTGTAGAAACAGGTGTAGAAACAGGTGTAGAAACAGGTGTAGAAACAGGCTAACAAACAGGTGTAGAAACAGGTGTAGAAACAGGCTAACAAACAGGTGTAGAAACAGGTGTAGAAACAGGCTAACAAACAGGTGTAGAAACAGGTGTAGAAACAGGCTAACAAACAGGTGTAGAAACAGGTGTAGAAACAGGCTAACAAACAGGTGTAGAAACGGGTGTAGAGTCAGGCTAACAAACAGGTGTAGAAACAGGTGTAGAAACAGGTGTAGAGTCAGGCTAACAAACAGGTGTAGAAACAGGTGTAGAAACAGGTGTAGAAACAGGTGTAGAAACAGGCTAACAAACAGGTGTAGAAACAGGTGTAGAAGCAGGCTAACAAACAGGTGTAGAAACAGGTGTAGAAACAGGTGTAGAGTCAGGCTAACAAACAGGTGTAGAAACAGGTGTAGAAACAGGCTAACAAACAGGTGTAGAAACAGGTGTAGAAACAGGTGTAGAAACAGGCTAACAAACAGGTGTAGAAACAGGTGTAGAAACAGGCTAACAAACAGGTGTAGAAACAGGTGTAGAAACAGGTGTACTGACTGTGTTTCCCGGCCTCCTGCAGCGTATCACAGTGAAGCGACTGTGGTTCTTCTTGCTGCGACTCTTCGCCTTCCTCAGCTCCTCCGAGCGCTCGTAGTCGGCGAGGTCGAACACTTCCTGAGCTTTACGCTCGTCCTTCACCTGTGGACGCCAGGACACACCTGATGATGTCATCACACACCTGCACACGTTTGGAGACGTGATGACAGACCTGCAGTGATCATCACGCCTGCGGTGATCATCACGCCTGGTTTTAGTCAGCGAGCCGTTCAGACGTCATTTGGATGATCAATTTTCGGAAACGACAGCCAACAAAGTAAAGAGCGTTTTTCTCAAAGCCTCTAGAAAATGTGAATAATGGCCGTCACTACTATCGACTCGTGTTCACAACTTGCAGCTGACTTCCGGTTTGTATTACGCCCAGTGATGAGCGACGTGATTGGTCAGTTGATACCATGTGGTCTATACCTTTTGAAAGGCGGCCTGTGATGTCGTCACGCCACCAAACACCAAACAGATCGGTTTCTATGGTTACTGACTCAGATAGAAGTTGAAAAAAATCTGTTCTGAAATATTTTGTAAATATGCACGCACACGGGTCAGAGTTGTTTTATTTTAACCTCTGATTATGCTGAGTCATACCTGAACCCTGCTGAGTCACCCTACTTCCTTCTCCAGAGTCTCTGAGAGGAAACTCCAAACTCAAACTTTGATTCCTGTTGTTAAAACCTGCTGGTGTCGATGGTTGTGTGTCAGTCCCAGACAGGAAGTATGTGTGTGTCCTCACCTCCTTCTCTGAGATGTACAGCCGGTCTCCTCTCAGCATCACAAATCGGCTCCTCCACAGCTCCCGGAAGATCCCCCGACCGCAGAACCTTCGGATCCATCCCGCCTTCTCTGGCTGCAGGGAGGCGGGCGGGCCGCCATCATGAACGCCCTTCAATGCAAAATAGCCAGAAGGTCACAGGAGGTCACAGAAAACAACACAGACAGAAACCAACTGCAGAGACAGAGACAGAAACCAACTGCAGAGACAGAGACAGAAACCAACTGCAGAGACAGAGACAGAAACCAACTGCAGAGACAGAGACAGAAACCAACTGCAGAGACAGAAACCAACTGCAGAGACAGAGACAGAAACCAACTGCAGAGACAGAGACAGAAACCAACTGCAGAGACAGAAACCAACAAACACAAACATCAACTGTGAAGAACGAAAACACCACTACTATTGAAGAGACACAAAACAGCTACAGAGACATGAAACAGTCCTATTAACAGCTGAGTGAACAGTCAAGTGAACAGTCCTATTAACAGCTGAGTGAACAGTCAAGTGAACAGTCCTATTAACAGCTGAGTGAACAGTCAAGTGAACAGTCCTATTAACAGCTGAGTGAACAGTCCTATTAACAGCTGAGTGAACAGTCAAGTGAACAGTCCTATTAACAGCTGAGTGAACAGCCATATGAACAGTCGAATTAACAGCTGAGCGAACGGTTGAATTAACAGCTGAGTGAACAGCCATATGAACAGTGAAATGAACAGCCATACGAACAACCGAATGAACAGCTGAGTGAACAGCCATATGAACAGTGAAATGAACAGCCGAATGAAGAGACGAGTGAACAGCTGAGTGATCTTCTGTGTGGAGGAGATGTGTTGGAGGAAAAGTGCAGCTGTTGTCTGATTTGAAGAACAAAAGCAGAAATAAATTATTCAGGTTAAAAATCTGCTGTCAGACTGGAGGAACAGGCTCTGACCAGAGAACTGCCAGGACCTGGTTTCTTCAGGCATTTGAGACCCTGAAGCCCACCATAGACCACCACAGACCCTGCAGCCCATCACAGACTGCCACAGTCCATTGAGCCCCCCATAGACCACCACAGACCCTGGAGCTCACCATACACCACCACAGACTCTGGAGCCCACCATAGACCACCGCAACCACCATAGACCACCACAGACCCTACAGACCACCATAGACCACTACAGACCACCAGACAACCACATGCTTCAAAAGCCCATCACAGACCCTACAGACCACCACAGACCTCAAAAGACCACCATAGACCACTATAGACCCCAAAGATCACTATAGACAACCACAAACCATCATAGAACCCACAAGACCACCTCAGACCCTGGAGCCCGCCATAGACCACCACAACCACCAAAGACTCTACAGACACCATAGACCACCACAGACGCCAAAAAAACCACAGACCCAGACCACTACAGACCTCAAAAAGACCACGACAGACCCAGACCACCACAGACCTCAAAAGACCACCACAGACCCCAAAGATCCCCAATGACAACCACAAACCATCACAGAACCCACAAGACCACTACAGACCACCACAGACCCCAAAAGATCACCATTCATTCATTTCATTAGCCTTTATTTAGTCAGGAGAACCACATTGAGATTATTAATCTCTTTTACAGAGTCCTGGCTGAATTACATAAAATAAATTTACAATAAAATAAATTGACACCGGACGACGACAGACCACCACAGACCCAACAGACCACCACCCATCACAGACAATATCAGGAACAGACCGCTACAGACAGCACTCCTCTGGTTACGTAGTGTACACTGCTGGAACAGGAGGTGGAGGAGGTGATGGGGGTAGAGGGGGGGTAGATGAAGTGATGGAGGTGGAGGATGAAGTGATGGAACTGGGGGAGGTAATGGAGGAGATGATGGAGGAGCGGAGGCTGCAGGAGCACCAACCCTGCCCCGCCGGGCGGAGCTCGCTCACCCACCCGCCTACTCTGGCTGCTCCGCTTCATGCTGCGGGGCTCTGCGTTCTGTCAGGCCGAGGAGGAGGCGCTGTGTGCCGGCGTCGCTGCTCCGGTCCTCCGGTTCTTCTTCTGCTTCCTCTCTTGTCTCTGCCGCGGCTGCATCGCCTCTGCGCGTGCACGACCGCTCCAAGGCAGATGCTCTTTCACTCCGAGAACGCGTTCGCTCACGCGGACGCGCATGTTAGCCTAAATACGGAAGAAGAGACCGACAGCGCCGCCAGGCGTCCGGAGCGGAGACGGCGGCCGGAGCATGGAGAGCGGACGGAACCTTTGTCCACTCTCACAGCGGCACTGCAGGACTCTATATCTGCTGCACCGCAGGCACAGGAAAATACACAGAGACATGTGTCTCCTCTCTCTGCTGTCTTTCTGTGTCTCTGGGGACGTCCGAATTGTCCCTCCTATCTCCTTAACTATCGACTTTACCTTAACCCCGTGGATGACGTCACGGGGTTAAGGAAAGGAGTTAGGAAGCTTCCTAAAGGAGTTAGTAAAGGTGTTAGGAGGCTTCCTAAAGGGGTTAAGGAAAGGTGTTAGGAGGCTTCCTAAAGGAGTTAGTAAAGGTGTTAGGAGACTTCCTAAAGGAGTTAGTAAAGGTGTTAGGAGGCTTCCTAAAGGAGTTAGTAAAGGTGTTAGGAGGCTTCCTAAAGGAGTTAGTGAAAGGTGTTAGGAGGCTTCCTAAAGGAGTTAAGGAAAGGTGTTAGGAGGCTTCCTAAAGGAGTTAGGAAAGGTGTTAGGAGGCTTCCTAAAGGAGTTAGTAAAGGTGTTAGGAGGCTTCCTAAAGGGGTTAAGGAAAGGTGTTAGGAGGCTTCCTAAAGGAGTTAGGAAAGGTGTTAGGAGGCTTCCTAAAGGAGTTAGTAAAGGTGTTAGGAGGCTTCCTAAAGGAGTTAGTGAAAGGTGATCACGGTGGTGAGGCAGTCACATAAACATAAACACTAGACGCGCGCAGCCTGTGTCCGCCCACCGCTCCGTTACGTCAGAGCGGCCGCCATCTTGTGAGGGGCAAGTCTGCCCCGTCAGCCTAAACAAGTCTGTGTGACAGCGACGTGTTTTCTGAAGAAAACCAGGCAAATATACATTTACAGGACTGTGAAGAATCATTGCTTTCATTTTTAATTTATTAAATTAAAAATCATTTCATTTATTTATTTAATGTAGCATACTTATAGAAAGTCTAGAGAGGACATGGAAGCAGTTTGCTGACGGGACATTGGGATGCTGTCCTGTCCTTTTAGAGCAGCAACATGATGGAGCCATGACAACAATATGGAAAGTCTTTATTTACACACAATGGGACATTTATGGACAATGAACATGTACATTATTAAGGTATTACTTTTTGTGTAACAAATTTAGATTTGTTTTAACATATTTACACACAATAACATATTTACCTGTTATACTTTATTTATTTTTACATAGTTACCTTTAATATTACATAGAAAATACTAGTTAGATATTTACCTGTTACATATTTATTTATTGTGACACATTTATCTATTATTCCATATTATATGACATATTCTCTTCCAGCTCTTCAGTTATTAGATGTTTCCCTCTCAGGTCCTCCAGAAGACCCCCCACTGTGCTCTTTGCCCTCCGTTCTCCATCTCTTCATTCCTCTCCTCTCTTCTCAGACTCTCCACCTCGGCCATGGCTTCACTGAGTCTGGCTGTCAGAGCATCAGGACATGTGGGCAGTGATAGGAGAGGTCCTAGTGAGGACCAGATGGACCTGTTCAGAGTCCTGTGTTATCACATTCATTCACTGCTTGTGCAACGTGCAATCAGTTGATCTGCTCTCCTAATCAATATATATAATAATACTGTCTGTGTACATGTCAGTATGTCTAACAGGAGTGAGGGGTGACATGTTGCTCAGCTGTTTGAGCACAGCCAGACAGAACTTCCTACTGGGATCAGGCTGAGGTTCTCCTGCTGGAACAGGCGGGGAACAGTACACTGACTGGTTCTGAGACACTCATTTCTTTTGAAATGTAATATTCTACACACTGTAACTAAAATAGCCTCCGTCAGATGAACCCAATAGACCTTGATATTGTTGTTGTTGTTTGAGGGCGAGCTTCAGCCAGGGAATAGAGAGCATTTCCCACGGCTCCAGCTCATCTATGTCCAAGTTAATGTTATATGAGCTAAACACAACGACAACAACAATAAATATGTTTGTCCTCCCTGTGGAAGGTAATCCCACGCTGTCCATTGTCCTGATTGTCTCTGTTTGTACAACCAAAAGCAGAACAGTGATGCGGTATCGTTGCTGAAGTCCTGACAAATGCCCCTCCCAAGATGGCGGACGCACTGACGTATGTTTTAAAATTCTGTTATTTGTTTTTAAATGTCTTAATGACCTTGCCCCTCGTTACCCGTCCGACCTGCTCGTGTCGTACTCCCCAGCACGTTCACTCAGGTCAGCTGATCAAGCGTTGCTTTCGGTCCCCCAGACGCATCGCAAACTCAGAGGAGACGGAGCGTTTTCTGTGGTTGGTCCCAAACTGTGGAATGAGCTTCCTCTGTTCATTAGACAGGCTGAACTGTGGAATGAGCTTCCACTAAAGACAGTACACACTGTCTTTAGTGTGTGTTAATGCGCAGTACACACTGTGTTTAGTTTGTGTTAATGCGCAGTACACACTGTGTTTAGTTTGTTAATGTGCAGTACACACTGTGTTTAGTGTGTTAATGCGCAGTACACACTGTGTTTAGTTTGTGTTAATGCGCAGTACACACTGTGTTTAGTTTGTGTTAATGCGCAGTACACACTGTGTTTAGTTTGTGTTAATGCGCAGTACACACTGTGTTTAGTGTGTGTTAATGCGCAGTACACACTGTGTTTAGTTTGTGTTAATGCGCAGTACACACTGTGTTTAGTTTGTTAATGTGCAGTACACACTGTGTTTAGTGTGTTAATGCGCAGTACACACTGTGTTTAGTGTGTGTTAATGTGCAGTACACACTGTGTTTAGTTTGTGTTAATGCGCAGTACACACTGTGTTTAGTGTGTTAATGTGCAGTACACACTGTGTTTAGTTTGTGTTAATGTGCAGTACACACTGTGTTTAGTGTGTTAATGTGCAGTACACACTGTCTTTAGTGTGTGTGAATGTGCAGTACACACTGTGTTTAGTGTGTTAATGTGCAGTACACACTGTGTTTAGTTTGTTAATGTGCAGTACACACTGTGTTTAGTGTGTTAATGTGCAGTACACACTGTGTTTAGTGTGTTAATGTGCAGTACACACTGTGTTTAGTTTGTGTTAATGTGCAGTACACACTGTGTTTAGTGTGTTAATGTGCAGTACACACTGTCTTTAGTGTGTGTGAATGTGCAGTACACACTGTCTTTAGTGTGTGTTAATGTGCAGTACACACTGTGTTTAGTGTGTGTTAATGTGCAGTACACACTGTGTTTAGTTTGTGTTAATGCGCAGTACACACTGTGTTTAGTGTGTTAATGTGCAGTACACACTGTGTTTAGTGTGTTAATGTGCAGTACACACTGTGTTTAGTTTGTGTTAATGCGCAGTACACACTGTGTCTGTGTTTAGTGTGTTAATGTGCAGTACACACTGTGTTTAGTGTGTGTTAATGTGCAGTACACACTGTGTTTAGTGTGTGTTAATGCGCAGTACACACTGTGTTTAGTGTGTTAATGTGCAGTACACACTGTCTTTAGTGTGTGTTAATGTGCAGTACACACTGTGTTTAGTGTGTTAATGTGCAGTACACACTGTCTTTAGTGTGTGTTAATGTGCAGTACACACTGTGTTTAATGTGTTAATGTGCAGTACACACTGTGTTTAGTGTGTTAATGTACAGTACACACTGTGTTTAGTGTGTGTGTTAATGTGCAGTACACACTGTGTTTAGTGTGTGTTAATGTGCAGTAAACACTGTGTTTAGTGTGTTAATGTGCAGTACACACTGTGTTTAGTTTGTTAATGTGCAGTACACACTGTGTTTAGTTTGTTAATGTGCAGTACACACTGCGTTCAGTGTGTTAATGTGCAGTACACACTGTGTTTAGTGTGTTAATGTGCAGTACACACTGTCTTTAGTGTGTGTTAATGTGCTGTACACACTGTATTTAGTTTGTTAATGTGCAGTACACACTGTATTTAGTGTGTGTTAATGTGCAGTACACACTGTGTTTAGTGTGTGTTAATGTGCAGTACACACTGTATTTAGTTTGTGTTAATATGCAGTACACACTGTATTTAGTGTGTGTTAATGTGCAGTACACACTGTGTTTAGTGTGTTAATGTGCAGTACACACTGTGTTTAGTTTGTGTTAATGTGCAGTACACACTGTGTCTGTGTTTAGTGTGTTAATGTGCAGTACACACTGTGTTTAGTGTGTTAATGTGCAGTACACACTGTGTCTGTGTTTAGTGTGTTAATATGCAGTACACACTGTGTTTAGTGTGTTAATGTGCAGTACACACTGTGTTTAGTGTGTGTTAATGCGCAGTACACACTGTGTTTAGTGTGTTAATGTGCAGTACACACTGTGTTTAGTGTGTGTTAATGTGCAGTACACACTGTGTTTAGTGTGTGTTAATGCGCAGTACACACTGTGTCTGTGTTTAGTGTGTTAATGTGCAGTACACACTGTGTTTAGTGTGTTAATGTGCAGTACACACTGTCTTTTGTGTGTGTTAATGTGCAGTACACACTGTGTTTAGTGTGTTAATGTGCAGTACACACTGTGTTTAGTGTGTGTTAATGTGCAGTACACACTGTGTTTAGTGTGTGTTAATGTGCAGTACACACTGTGTTTAGTGTGTGTTAATGCGCAGTACACACTGTGTTTAGTGTGTGTTAATGTGCAGTACACACTGTGTTTAGTGTGTGTTAATGTGCAGTACACACTGTGTTTAGTGTGTTAATGTGCAGTACACACTGTGTTTAGTGTGTGTTAATGTGCAGTACACACTGTGTTTAGTGTGTGTTAGTGTGCAGTACACAGTGTTTAGTGTGTGTTAATGTGCAGTACACAGTGTTTAGTGTGTGTTAATGTGCAGTACACACTGTGTTTAGTGTGTGTTAATGTGCAGTACACACTGTGTTTGGTTTGTTAATGTGCAGTACACACTGTGTTTAGTGTGTTAATGTGCAGTACACACTGTGTTTAGTGTGTGTTAATGTGCAGTACACACTGTGTTTAGTGTGTGTTAATGTGCAGTACACACTGTGTTTAGTGTGTGTTAATGTGCAGTACACACTGTATTTAGTGTGTGTTAATGTGCAGTACACACTGTATTTAGTGTGTGTTAATGTGCAGTACACACTGTGTTTAGTGTGTTATTGTGCAGTACACACTGTGTTTAGTTTGTGTTAATGCGCAGTACACACTGTGTCTGTGTTTAGTGTGTTAATGTGCAGTACACACTGTGTTTAGTTTGTTAATGTGCAGTACACACAGTCTTTAGTGTGTTTTAATGTGCAGTACACACTGTGTTTAGTGTGTTAATGTGCAGTACACACTGTGTTTAGTTTGTTAATGTGCAGTACACACTGTCTTTAGTGTGTTAATGTGCAGTACACACTGTGTCTGTGTTTAGTGTGTTAATGTGCAGTACACACTGTGTTTAGTGTGTGTTAATGTGCAGTACACACTGTGTTTAGTGTGTGTTAATGCACAGTACACCCTGTGTTTAGTGTGTGTTAATGTGCAGTACACACTGTGTTTAGTGTGTTAATGTGCAGTACACACTGTCTTTAGTGTGTGTTAATGTGCAGTACACACTGTCTTTAGTGTGTGTTAATGTGCAGTACACACTGTGTTTAGTGTGTGTTAATGTGCAGTACACACTGTGTTTAGTGTGTGTTAATGTGCAGTACACACTGTGTTTAGTGTGTTAATGTGCAGTACACACTGTGTTTAGTGTGTTAATGTGCAGTACACACTGTGTTTAGTGTGTGTTAATGTGCAGTACACACTTTGTTTAGTGTGTGTTAATATGCAGTACACACTGTGTTTAGTGTGTGTTAATATGCAGTACACACTCTGTTTAGTTTGTTAATGTGCAGTACACACTGTCTTTAGTGTGTGTTAATGTGCAGTACACACTGTGTTTAGTGTGTGTTAATGCGCAGTACACACTGTGTCTGTGTTTAGTGTGTTAATGTGCAGTACACACTGTGTTTAGTGTGTGTTAATGTGCAGTACACACTGTGTTTAGTGTGTGTTAATGCGCAGTACACACTGTGTTTAGTGTGTTAATGTGCAGTACACACTGTCTTTAGTGTGTGTTAATGTGCAGTACACACTGTGTTTAGTGTGTTAATGTGCAGTACACACTGTCTTTAGTGTGTGTTAATGTGCAGTACACACTGTGTTTAATGTGTTAATGTGCAGTACACACTGTCTTTAGTGTGTGTTAATGTGCAGTACACACTGTGTTTAGTGTTTTAATGTGCAGTACACACTGTGTTTAGTGTGTTAATGTGCAGTACACACTGTGTTTAGTGTGTGTGTTAATGTGCAGTACACAGTGTTTAGTGTGTGTTAATGTGCAGTAAACACTGTGTTTAGTGTGTTAATGTGCAGTACACACTGTGTTTAGTTTGTTAATGTGCAGTACACACTGTGTTTAGTTTGTTAATGTGCAGTACACACTGCGTTCAGTGTGTTAATGTGCAGTACACACTGTGTTTAGTGTGTTAATGTGCAGTACACACTGTCTTTAGTGTGTGTTAATGTGCTGTACACACTGTATTTAGTTTGTTAATGTGCAGTACACACTGTATTTAGTGTGTGTTAATGTGCAGTACACACTGTGTTTAGTGTGTTAATGTGCAGTACACACTGTGTTTAGTTTGTGTTAATGTGCAGTACACACTGTGTTTAGTGTGTTAATGTGCAGTACACACTGTGTCTGTGTTTAGTGTGTTAATATGCAGTACACACTGTGTTTAGTGTGTTAATGTGCAGTACACACTGTGTTTAGTGTGTGTTAATGCGCAGTACACACTGTGTTTAGTGTGTTAATGTGCAGTACACACTGTGTTTAGTGTGTGTTAATGTGCAGTACACACTGTGTTTAGTGTGTGTTAATGCGCAGTACACACTGTGTCTGTGTTTAGTGTGTTAATGTGCAGTACACACTGTGTTTAGTGTGTGTTAATGTGCAGTACACACTGTGTTTAGTGTGTGTTAATGCGCAGTACACACTGTGTCTGTGTTTAGTGTGTTAATGTGCAGTACACACTGTGTTTAGTGTGTTAATGTGCAGTACACACTGTCTTTTGTGTGTGTTAATGTGCAGTACACACTGTGTTTAGTGTGTTAATGTGCAGTACACACTGTGTTTAGTGTGTGTTAATGTGCAGTACACACTGTGTTTAGTGTGTGTTAATGTGCAGTACACACTGTGTTTAGTGTGTGTTAATGCGCAGTACACACTGTGTCTGTGTTTAGTGTGTTAATGTGCAGTACACCCTGTGTTTAGTGTGTTAATGTGCAGTACACACTGTGTTTAGTGTGTGTTAATGCGCAGTACACACTGTGTTTAGTGTGTTAATATGCAGTACACACTTTGTTTAGTGTGTGTTAATGCGCAGTACACACTGTGTCTGTGTTTAGTGTGTTAATGTGCAGTACACACTGTGTTTAGTGTGTTAATGTGCAGTACACACTGTCTTTTGTGTGTGTTAATGTGCAGTACACACTGTGTTTAGTGTGTTAATGTGCAGTACACACTGTGTTTAGTGTGTGTTAATGCGCAGTACACACTGTGTCTGTGTTTAGTGTGTTAATGTGCAGTACACACTGTGTTTAGTGTGTGTTAATGCGCAGTACACACTGTGTCTGTGTTTAGTGTGTTAATGTGCAGTACAAACTGTGTTTAGTGTGTTAATGTGCAGTACACACTGTCTTTTGTGTGTGTTAATGTGCAGTGCACACTGTGTTTAGTGTGTTAATGTGCAGTACACACTGTCTTTTGTGTGTGTTAATGTGCAATACACACTGTGTTTAGTGTGTTAATGTGCAGTACACACTGTCTTTTGTGTGTGTAAATGTGCAGTACACACTGTGTTTAGTGTGTGTTAATGTGCAGTACACACTGTGTTTAGTGTGTGTTAATGCGCAGCACACACTGTGTCTGTGTTTAGTGTGTTAATGTGCAGTACAAACTGTGTTTAGTGTGTTAATGTGCAGTACACACTGTCTTTTGTGTGTGTTAATGTGCAGTACACACTGTGTTTAGTGTGTTAATGTGCAGTACACAGTGTTTAGTATGTGTTAATGTGCAGTACACACTGTGTTTAGTGTGTTAATGTGCAGTACACACTGTGTTTAGTGTGTGTTAATGCGCAGTACACACTGTGTTTAGTGTGTGTTAATGTGCAGTACACACTGTGTTTAGTGTGTTAATGTGCAGTACACACTGTGTTTAGTGTGTGTTAATGCGCAGTACACACTGTGTTTAGTGTGTGTTAATGCGCAGTACACACTGTCTTTAGTGTGTGTTAATGTGCAGTACACACTGTGTTTAGTGTGTTAATGTGCAGTACACACTGTGTTTAGTGTGTGTTAATGCGCAGTACACACTGTGTTTAGTGTGTGTTAATGTGCAGTACACACTGTGTTTAGTGTGTGTTAATGTGCAGTACACACTGTGTTTAGTGTGTTAATGTGCAGTACACACTGTGTTTAGTGTGTGTTAATGTGCAGTACACACTGTGTTTAGTGTGTGTTAGTGTGCAGTACACAGTGTTTAGTGTGTGTTAATGTGCAGTACACAGTGTTTAGTGTGTGTTAATGTGCAGTACACACTGTGTTTAGTGTGTGTTAATGTGCAGTACACACTGTGTTTGGTTTGTTAATGTGCAGTACACACTGTGTTTAGTGTGTTAATGTGCAGTACACACTGTGTTTAGTGTGTGTTAATGTGCAGTACACACTGTGTTTAGTGTGTGTTAATGTGCAGTACACACTGTGTTTAGTGTGTGTTAATGTGCAGTACACACTGTATTTAGTGTGTGTTAATGTGCAGTACACACTGTATTTAGTGTGTGTTAATGTGCAGTACACACTGTGTTTAGTGTGTTATTGTGCAGTACACACTGTGTTTAGTTTGTGTTAATGCGCAGTACACACTGTGTCTGTGTTTAGTGTGTTAATGTGCAGTACACACTGTGTTTAGTTTGTTAATGTGCAGTACACACAGTCTTTAGTGTGTTTTAATGTGCAGTACACACTGTGTTTAGTGTGTTAATGTGCAGTACACACTGTGTTTAGTTTGTTAATGTGCAGTACACACTGTCTTTAGTGTGTTAATGTGCAGTACACACTGTGTCTGTGTTTAGTGTGTTAATGTGCAGTACACACTGTGTTTAGTGTGTGTTAATGTGCAGTACACACTGTGTTTAGTGTGTGTTAATGCGCAGTACACCCTGTGTTTAGTGTGTGTTAATGTGCAGTACACACTGTGTTTAGTGTGTTAATGTGCAGTACACACTGTCTTTAGTGTGTGTTAATGTGCAGTACACACTGTGTTTAGTGTGTGTTAATGTGCAGTACACACTGTGTTTAGTGTGTGTTAATGTACAGTACACACTGTGTTTAGTTTGTTAATGTGCAGTACACACTGTGTTTAGTGTGTTAATGTGCAGTACACACTGTGTTTAGTGTGTGTTAATGTGCAGTACACACTTTGTTTAGTGTGTGTTAATGTGCAGTACACACTGTGTTTAGTGTGTGTTAATGTGCAGTACACACTGTGTTTAGTGTGTATTAATGTGCAGTACACACTGTGTTTAGTGTGTGTTAATGTGCAGTACACACTGTGTTTAGTGTGTTAATGTGCAGTACACACTGTGTTTAGTGTGTTAATGTGCAGTACACACTGTGTTTAGTTTGTGTTAATGCGCAGTACACACTGTGTCTGTGTTTAGTGTGTTAATTTGCAGTACACACTCTGTTTAGTTTGTTAATGTGCAGTACACACTGTCTTTAGTGTGTGTTAATGTGCAGTACACACTGTGTTTAGTGTGTGTTAATGCGCAGTACACACTGTGTCTGTGTTTAGTGTGTTAATGTGCGGTACAAATTGTGTTTAGTGTGTTAATGCGCAGTACACACTGTCTTTAGTGTGTTAATGTGCAGTACACACTGTATTTAGTGTGTGTTAATGTGCAGTACACACTGTATTTAGTGTGTTAATGTGCAGTACACACTGTATTTAGTGTGTTAATGTGCAGTACACACTGTGTTTAGTGTGTTAATGTGCAGTACACACTGTGTTTAGTGTGTGTTAATGTGCTGTACACACTGTATTTAGTGTGTGTTAATGTGCAGTACACACTGTGTTTAGTGTTTGTTAATGTGCAGTACACACTGTATTTAGTGTGTGTTAATGTGCAGTACACACTGTATTTAGTGTGTTAATGTGCAGTACACACTGTGTTTAGTGTGTTAATGTGCAGTACACACTGTGTTTAGTGTGTGTTAATGTGCAGTACACACTGTGTTTAGTGTGTGTTAATGTGCTGGACACACTGTATTTAGTGTGTGTTAATGTGCAGTACACACTGTGTTTAGTGTTTGTTAATGTGCAGTACACACTGTATTTAGTGTGTGTTAATGTGCAGTACACACTGTCTTTAGTGTGTGTTAATGTGCAGTACACACTGTGTTTAGTGTGTTAATGTGCAGTACACACTGTATTTAGTGTGTGTTAATGTGCAGTACACACTGTGTTTAGTGTGTTAATGTGCTGTACACACTGTGTTTAGTGTGTATTAATGTGCAGTACACACTGTGTTTAGTGTGTTAATGTGCTGTACACACTGTGTTTAGTGTGTATTAATGTGCAGTACACACTGTATTTATTGTTCGTTAATGTGCAGTACACACTGTGTTTAGTGTGTTAATGTGCAGTACACACTGTATTTAGTGTGTGTTAATGTGCAGTACACACTGTGTTTAGTGTGTTAATATGCAGTACACACTGTGTTTAGTGTGTTAATGTGCTGTACACACTGTGTTTAGTGTGTATTAATGTGCAGTACACACTGTGTTTAGTGTGTTAATGTGCTGTACACACTGTGTTTAGTGTGTATTAATGTGCAGTACACACTGTATTTAGTGTGTGTTAATGTGCAGTACACACTGTGTTTAGTGTGTGTTAATGTGCAGTACACACTGTGTTTAGTGTGTTAATGTGCAGTACACACTGTGTTCAGTGTGTTAATATGCAGTACACACTGTGTTCAGTGTGTTAATGTGCAGTACACACTGTGTTTAGTGAGTTAATGTGCAGTACACACTGTGTTTAGTGTGTTAATGTGCAGTACACACTGTCTTTAGTGTGTGTTAATGTGCTGTACACACTGTGTTTAGTGTGTGTTAATGTGCAGTACACACTGTGTTTAGTGTGTGTTAATGTGCAGTACACACTGTGTTTAGTGTGTTAATGTGCAGTACACACTGTGTTTAGTGTGTGTTAGTGTGCAGTACACAGTGTTTAGTGTGTGTTAATGTGCAGTACACAGTGTTTAGTGTGTGTTAATGTGCAGTACACACTGTGTTTAGTGTGTTAATGTGCAGTACACACTGTGTTTAGTTTGTTAATGTGCAGTACACACTGTGTTTAGTGTGTTAATGTGCAGTACACACTTTGTTTAGTGTGATCATGCGCATTACACACTGTGTTTAGTGTGTTAATGTGCTGTACACACTGTATTTAGTGTGTTAATGTGCAGTACACACTGTATTTAGTGTGTGTTAATGTGCAGTACACACTGTGTTTAGTGTGTTATTGTGCAGTACACACTGTGTTTAGTTTGTGTTAATGCGCAGTACACACTGTGTTTAGTTTGTTAATGTGCAGTACACACTGTCTTTAGTGTGTTAATGTGCAGTACACACTGTGTCTGTGTTTAGTGTGTTAATGTGCAGTACACACTGTGTTTAGTGTGTGTTAATGTGCAGTACACACTGTGTTTAGTGTGTGTTAATGCGCAGTACACCCTGTGTTTAGTGTGTGTTAATGTGCAGTACACACTGTGTTTAGTGTGTTTTAATGTGCAGTACACACTGTGTTTAGTGTGTGTTAATGTGCAGTACACACTGTATTTAGTGTGTGTTAATGTGTAGTACACCCTGTGTTTAGTGTGTGTTAATGTGCAGTACACACTGTGTTTAGTGTGTTAATGTGCAGTACACACTGTGTTTAGTGTGTTAATGTACAGTACACACTGTGTTTAGTGTGTGTTAATGTGCAGTATACACTGTGTTTAGTGTGTTAATGTGCAGTACACACTGTGTTTAGTGTGTGTTAATGTGCAGTACACAGTGTTTAGTGTGTGTTAATGTGCAGTACACACTGTGTTTAGTTTGTTAATGTGCAGTACACACTGTGTTTAGTGTGTTAATGTGCAGTACACACTGTGTTCAGTGTGTGTTAATGTGCTGTACACACTGTATTTAGTGTGTGTTAATGTGCAGTACACACTGTATTTAGTGTGTGTTAATGTGCAGTACACACTGTGTTTAGTGTGTGTTAATGTGCAGTACACACTGTGTTTAGTGTGTTAATGTGCAGTACACACTGTGTTTAGTTTGTGTTGATGCGCAGTACACACTGTGTCTGTGTTTAGTGTGTTAATGTGCAGTACACACTCTGTTTAGTTTGTTAATGTGCAGTACACACTGTGTTTAGTGTGTGTTAATGTGCAGTACACACTGTGTTTAGTGTGTTAATGTGCAGTACACACTGTGTTTAGTGTGTGTTAATGTGCAGTACACACTGTGTTTAGTGTGTGTTAATGTGCAGTACACACTGTGTTTAGTGTGTTAATGTGCAGTACACACTGTGTTCAGTGTGTTAATATGCAGTACACACTGTGTTCAGTGTGTTAATGTGCAGTACACACTGTGTTTAGTGAGTTAATGTGCAGTACACACTGTGTTTAGTGTGTTAATGTGCAGTACACACTGTCTTTAGTGTGTGTTAATGTGCTGTACACACTGTGTTTAGTGTGTGTTAATGTGCAGTACACACTGTGTTTAGTGTGTGTTAATGTGCAGTACACACTGTGTTTAGTGTGTTAATGTGCAGTACACACTGTGTTTAGTGTGTGTTAGTGTGCAGTACACAGTGTTTAGTGTGTGTTAATGTGCAGTACACAGTGTTTAGTGTGTGTTAATGTGCAGTACACACTGTGTTTAGTGTGTTAATGTGCAGTACACACTGTGTTTAGTTTGTTAATGTGCAGTACACACTGTGTTTAGTGTGTTAATGTGCAGTACACACTTTGTTTAGTGTGATCATGCGCATTACACACTGTGTTTAGTGTGTTAATGTGCTGTACACACTGTATTTAGTGTGTTAATGTGCAGTACACACTGTATTTAGTGTGTGTTAATGTGCAGTACACACTGTGTTTAGTGTGTTATTGTGCAGTACACACTGTGTTTAGTTTGTGTTAATGCGCAGTACACACTGTGTTTAGTTTGTTAATGTGCAGTACACACTGTCTTTAGTGTGTTAATGTGCAGTACACACTGTGTCTGTGTTTAGTGTGTTAATGTGCAGTACACACTGTGTTTAGTGTGTGTTAATGTGCAGTACACACTGTGTTTAGTGTGTGTTAATGCGCAGTACACCCTGTGTTTAGTGTGTGTTAATGTGCAGTACACACTGTGTTTAGTGTGTTTTAATGTGCAGTACACACTGTGTTTAGTGTGTGTTAATGTGCAGTACACACTGTATTTAGTGTGTGTTAATGTGTAGTACACCCTGTGTTTAGTGTGTGTTAATGTGCAGTACACACTGTGTTTAGTGTGTTAATGTGCAGTACACACTGTGTTTAGTGTGTTAATGTACAGTACACACTGTGTTTAGTGTGTTAATGTACAGTACACACTGTGTTTAGTGTGTGTTAATGTGCAGTATACACTGTGTTTAGTGTGTTAATGTGCAGTACACACTGTGTTTAGTGTGTGTTAATGTGCAGTACACAGTGTTTAGTGTGTGTTAATGTGCAGTACACACTGTGTTTAGTTTGTTAATGTGCAGTACACACTGTGTTTAGTGTGTTAATGTGCAGTACACACTGTGTTCAGTGTGTGTTAATGTGCTGTACACACTGTATTTAGTGTGTGTTAATGTGCAGTACACACTGTATTTAGTGTGTGTTAATGTGCAGTACACACTGTGTTTAGTGTGTGTTAATGTGCAGTACACACTGTGTTTAGTGTGTTAATGTGCAGTACACACTGTGTTTAGTTTGTGTTGATGCGCAGTACACACTGTGTCTGTGTTTAGTGTGTTAATGTGCAGTACACACTCTGTTTAGTTTGTTAATGTGCAGTACACACTGTGTTTAGTGTGTGTTAATGTGCAGTACACACTGTGTTTAGTGTGTTAATGTGCAGTACACACTGTGTTTAGTGTGTGTTAATGTGCAGTACACACTGTGTTTAGTGTGTGTTAATGTGCAGTACACACTGTGTTTAGTGTGTTAATGTGCAGTACACACTGTGTTCAGTGTGTTAATATGCAGTACACACTGTGTTCAGTGTGTTAATGTGCAGTACACACTGTGTTTAGTGAGTTAATGTGCAGTACACACTGTGTTTAGTGTGTTAATGTGCAGTACACACTGTCTTTAGTGTGTGTTAATGTGCTGTACACACTGTGTTTAGTGTGTGTTAATGTGCAGTACACACTGTGTTTAGTGTGTGTTAATGTGCAGTACACACTGTGTTTAGTGTGTTATTGTGCAGTACACACTGTGTTTAGTTTGTGTTAATGCGCAGTACACACTGTGTTTAGTGTGTTAATGTGCTGTACACACTGTGTTTAGTTTGTTAATGTGCAGTACACACTGTCTTTAGTGTGTTTTAATGTGCAGTACACACTGTGTTTAGTGTGTTAATGTGCAGTACACGCTGTGTTTAGTTTGTTAATGTGCAGTACACACTGTCTTTAGTGTGTTTTAATGTGCAGTACACACTGTGTTTAGTGTGTTAATGTGCAGTACACACTGTGTTTAGTTTGTTAATGTGCAGTACACACTGTCTTTAGTGTGTTAATGTGCAGTACACACTGTGTCTGTGTTTAGTGTGTTAATGTGCAGTACACACTGTGTTTAGTGTGTGTTAATGTGCAGTACACACTGTGTTTAGTGTGTGTTAATGCGCAGTACACCCTGTGTTTAGTGTGTGTTAATGTGCAGTACACACTGTGTTTAGTGTGTGTTAATGTGCAGTACACACTGTCTTTTGTGTGTGTTAATGTGCAGTGCACACTGTGTTTAGTGTGTTAATGTGCAGTACACACTGTCTTTTGTGTGTGTTAATGTGCAATACACACTGTGTTTAGTGTGTTAATGTGCAGTACACACTGTCTTTTGTGTGTGTTAATGTGCAGTACACACTGTGTTTAGTGTGTGTTAATGTGCAGTACACACTGTGTTTAGTGTGTGTTAATGCGCAGCACACACTGTGTCTGTGTTTAGTGTGTTAATGTGCAGTACAAACTGTGTTTAGTGTGTTAATGTGCAGTACACACTGTGTTTTGTGTGTGTTAATGTGCAGTACACACTGTGTTTAGTGTGTTAATGTGCAGTACACAGTGTTTAGTATGTGTTAATGTGCAGTACACACTGTGTTTAGTGTGTTAATGTGCAGTACACACTGTGTTTAGTGTGTGTTAATGCGCAGTACACACTGTGTTTAGTGTGTGTTAATGTGCAGTACACACTGTGTTTAGTGTGTTAATGTGCAGTACACACTGTGTTTAGTGTGTGTTAATGCGCAGTACACACTGTGTTTAGTGTGTGTTAATGCGCAGTACACACTGTCTTTAGTGTGTGTTAATGTGCAGTACACACTGTGTTTAGTGTGTTAATGTGCAGTACACACTGTGTTTAGTGTGTGTTAATGCGCAGTACACACTGTGTTTAGTGTGTGTTAATGTGCAGTACACACTGTGTTTAGTGTGTGTTAATGTGCAGTACACACTGTGTTTAGTGTGTTAATGTGCAGTACACACTGTGTTTAGTGTGTGTTAATGTGCAGTACACACTGTGTTTAGTGTGTGTTAGTGTGCAGTACACAGTGTTTAGTGTGTGTTAATGTGCAGTACACAGTGTTTAGTGTGTGTTAATGTGCAGTACACACTGTGTTTAGTGTGTGTTAATGTGCAGTACACACTGTGTTTGGTTTGTTAATGTGCAGTACACACTGTGTTTAGTGTGTTAATGTGCAGTACACACTGTGTTTAGTGTGTGTTAATGTGCAGTACACACTGTGTTTAGTGTGTGTTAATGTGCAGTACACACTGTGTTTAGTGTGTGTTAATGTGCAGTACACACTGTATTTAGTGTGTGTTAATGTGCAGTACACACTGTATTTAGTGTGTGTTAATGTGCAGTACACACTGTGTTTAGTGTGTTATTGTGCAGTACACACTGTGTTTAGTTTGTGTTAATGCGCAGTACACACTGTGTCTGTGTTTAGTGTGTTAATGTGCAGTACACACTGTGTTTAGTTTGTTAATGTGCAGTACACACAGTCTTTAGTGTGTTTTAATGTGCAGTACACACTGTGTTTAGTGTGTTAATGTGCAGTACACACTGTGTTTAGTTTGTTAATGTGCAGTACACACTGTCTTTAGTGTGTTAATGTGCAGTACACACTGTGTCTGTGTTTAGTGTGTTAATGTGCAGTACACACTGTGTTTAGTGTGTGTTAATGTGCAGTACACACTGTGTTTAGTGTGTGTTAATGCGCAGTACACCCTGTGTTTAGTGTGTGTTAATGTGCAGTACACACTGTGTTTAGTGTGTTAATGTGCAGTACACACTGTCTTTAGTGTGTGTTAATGTGCAGTACACACTGTGTTTAGTGTGTGTTAATGTGCAGTACACACTGTGTTTAGTGTGTTAATGTGCAGTACACACTGTGTTTAGTTTGTGTTAATGCGCAGTACACACTGTGTCTGTGTTTAGTGTGTTAATTTGCAGTACACACTCTGTTTAGTTTGTTAATGTGCAGTACACACTGTCTTTAGTGTGTGTTAATGTGCAGTACACACTGTGTTTAGTGTGTGTTAATGCGCAGTACACACTGTGTCTGTGTTTAGTGTGTTAATGTGCGGTACAAATTGTGTTTAGTGTGTTAATGCGCAGTACACACTGTGTTTAGTGTGTGTTAATGTGCAGTACACACTTTGTTTAGTGTGTGTTAATGTGCAGTACACACTGTGTTTAGTGTGTGTTAATGTGCAGTACACACTGTGTTTAGTGTGTATTAATGTGCAGTACACACTGTGTTTAGTGTGTGTTAATGTGCAGTACACACTGTGTTTAGTGTGTTAATGTGCAGTACACACTGTGTTTAGTGTGTTAATGTGCAGTACACACTGTGTTTAGTTTGTGTTAATGCGCAGTACACACTGTGTCTGTGTTTAGTGTGTTAATTTGCAGTACACACTCTGTTTAGTTTGTTAATGTGCAGTACACACTGTCTTTAGTGTGTGTTAATGTGCAGTACACACTGTGTTTAGTGTGTGTTAATGCGCAGTACACACTGTGTCTGTGTTTAGTGTGTTAATGTGCGGTACAAATTGTGTTTAGTGTGTTAATGCGCAGTACACACTGTCTTTAGTGTGTTAATGTGCAGTACACACTGTATTTAGTGTGTGTTAATGTGCAGTACACACTGTATTTAGTGTGTTAATGTGCAGTACACACTGTATTTAGTGTGTTAATGTGCAGTACACACTGTGTTTAGTGTGTTAATGTGCAGTACACACTGTGTTTAGTGTGTGTTAATGTGCTGTACACACTGTATTTAGTGTGTGTTAATGTGCAGTACACACTGTGTTTAGTGTTTGTTAATGTGCAGTACACACTGTATTTAGTGTGTGTTAATGTGCAGTACACACTGTATTTAGTGTGTTAATGTGCAGTACACACTGTGTTTAGTGTGTTAATGTGCAGTACACACTGTGTTTAGTGTGTGTTAATGTGCAGTACACACTGTGTTTAGTGTGTGTTAATGTGCTGTACACACTGTATTTAGTGTGTGTTAATGTGCAGTACACACTGTGTTTAGTGTTTGTTAATGTGCAGTACACACTGTCTTTAGTGTGTGTTAATGTGCAGTACACACTGTGTTTAGTGTGTTAATGTGCAGTACACACTGTATTTAGTGTGTGTTAATGTGCAGTACACACTGTGTTTAGTGTGTTAATGTGCTGTACACACTGTGTTTAGTGTGTATTAATGTGCAGTACACACTGTGTTTAGTGTGTTAATGTGCTGTACACACTGTGTTTAGTGTGTATTAATGTGCAGTACACACTGTATTTAGTGTGTGTTAATGTGCAGTACACACTGTGTTTAGTGTGTTAATGTGCAGTACACACTGTATTTAGTGTGTGTTAATGTGCAGTACACACTGTGTTTAGTGTGTTAATATGCAGTACACACTGTGTTTAGTGTGTTAATGTGCTGTACACACTGTGTTTAGTGTGTATTAATGTGCAGTACACACTGTGTTTAGTGTGTTAATGTGCTGTACACACTGTGTTTAGTGTGTATTAATGTGCAGTACACACTGTATTTAGTGTGTGTTAATGTGCAGTACACACTGTGTTTAGTGTGTGTTAATGTGCAGTACACACTGTGTTTAGTGTGTTAATGTGCAGTACACACTGTGTTCAGTGTGTTAATATGCAGTACACACTGTGTTCAGTGTGTTAATGTGCAGTACACACTGTGTTTAGTGAGTTAATGTGCAGTACACACTGTGTTTAGTGTGTTAATGTGCAGTACACACTGTCTTTAGTGTGTGTTAATGTGCTGTACACACTGTGTTTAGTGTGTGTTAATGTGCAGTACACACTGTGTTTAGTGTGTGTTAATGCGCAGTACACACTGTGTTTAGTGTGTGTTAATGTGCAGTACACACTGTGTTTAGTGTGTGTTAATGTGCAGTACACACTGTGTTTAGTGTGTTAATGTGCAGTACACACTGTGTTTAGTGTGTGTTAGTGTGCAGTACACAGTGTTTAGTGTGTGTTAATGTGCAGTACACAGTGTTTAGTGTGTGTTAATGTGCAGTACACACTGTATTTAGTGTGTGTTAATGTGCAGTACACACTGTATTTAGTGTGTTAATGTGCAGTACACACTGTGTCTGTGTTTAGTGTGTTAATGTGCAGTACACACTGTGTTTAGTGTGTGTTAATGTGCAGTACACACTGTGTTTAGTGTGTGTTAATGCGCAGTACACCCTGTGTTTAGTGTGTGTTAATGTGCAGTACACACTGTGTTTAGTGTGTTTTAATGTGCAGTACACACTGTGTTTAGTGTGTGTTAATGTGCAGTACACACTGTATTTAGTGTGTGTTAATGTGTAGTACACCCTGTGTTTAGTGTGTGTTAATGTGCAGTACACACTGTGTTTAGTGTGTTAATGTGCAGTACACACTGTGTTTAGTGTGTTAATGTACAGTACACACTGTGTTTAGTGTGTGTTAATGTGCAGTATACACTGTGTTTAGTGTGTTAATGTGCAGTACACACTGTGTTTAGTGTGTGTTAATGTGCAGTACACAGTGTTTAGTGTGTGTTAATGTGCAGTACACACTGTGTTTAGTTTGTTAATGTGCAGTACACACTGTGTTTAGTGTGTTAATGTGCAGTACACACTGTGTTCAGTGTGTGTTAATGTGCTGTACACACTGTATTTAGTGTGTGTTAATGTGCAGTACACACTGTATTTAGTGTGTGTTAATGTGCAGTACACACTGTGTTTAGTGTGTGTTAATGTGCAGTACACACTGTGTTTAGTGTGTCAATGTGCAGTACACACTGTGTTTAGTTTGTGTTGATGCGCAGTACACACTGTGTCTGTGTTTAGTGTGTTAATGTGCAGTACACACTCTGTTTAGTTTGTTAATGTGCAGTACACACTGTGTTTAGTGTGTGTTAATGTGCAGTACACACTGTGTTTAGTGTGTTAATGTGCAGTACACACTGTGTTTAGTGTGTGTTAATGTGCAGTACACACTGTGTTTAGTGTGTGTTAATGTGCAGTACACACTGTGTTTAGTGTGTTAATGTGCAGTACACACTGTGTTCAGTGTGTTAATATGCAGTACACACTGTGTTCAGTGTGTTAATGTGCAGTACACACTGTGTTTAGTGAGTTAATGTGCAGTACACACTGTGTTTAGTGTGTTAATGTGCAGTACACACTGTCTTTAGTGTGTGTTAATGTGCTGTACACACTGTGTTTAGTGTGTGTTAATGTGCAGTACACACTGTGTTTAGTGTGTGTTAATGTGCAGTACACACTGTGTTTAGTGTGTTATTGTGCAGTACACACTGTGTTTAGTTTGTGTTAATGCGCAGTACACACTGTGTCTGTGTTTAGTGTGTTAATGTGCAGTACACGCTGTGTTTAGTTTGTTAATGTGCAGTACACACTGTCTTTAGTGTGTTTTAATGTGCAGTACACACTGTGTTTAGTGTGTTAATGTGCAGTACACACTGTGTTTAGTTTGTTAATGTGCAGTACACACTGTCTTTAGTGTGTTAATGTGCAGTACACACTGTGTCTGTGTTTAGTGTGTTAATGTGCAGTACACACTGTGTTTAGTGTGTGTTAATGTGCAGTACACACTGTGTTTAGTGTGTGTTAATGCGCAGTACACCCTGTGTTTAGTGTGTGTTAATGTGCAGTACACACTGTGTTTAGTGTGTGTTAATGTGCAGTACACACTGTGTTTAGTGTGTGTTAATGCGCAGTACACACTGTGTTTAGTGTGTGTTAATGTGCAGTACACACTGTGTTTAGTGTGTTAATGTGCAGTACACACTGTGTTTAGTGTGTGTTAATGCGCAGTACACACTGTGTTTAGTGTGTGTTAATGCGCAGTACACACTGTCTTTAGTGTGTGTTAATGTGCAGTACACACTGTGTTTAGTGTGTTAATGTGCAGTACACACTGTGTTTAGTGTGTGTTAATGCGCAGTACACACTGTGTTTAGTGTGTGTTAATGTGCAGTACACACTGTGTTTAGTGTGTGTTAATGTGCAGTACACACTGTGTTTAGTGTGTTAATGTGCAGTACACACTGTGTTTAGTGTGTGTTAATGTGCAGTACACACTGTGTTTAGTGTGTGTTAGTGTGCAGTACACAGTGTTTAGTGTGTGTTAATGTGCAGTACACAGTGTTTAGTGTGTGTTAATGTGCAGTACACACTGTGTTTAGTGTGTGTTAATGTGCAGTACACACTGTGTTTGGTTTGTTAATGTGCAGTACACACTGTGTTTAGTGTGTTAATGTGCAGTACACACTGTGTTTAGTGTGTGTTAATGTGCAGTACACACTGTGTTTAGTGTGTTATTGTGCAGTACACACTGTGTTTAGTTTGTGTTAATGCGCAGTACACACTGTGTCTGTGTTTAGTGTGTTAATGTGCAGTACACACTGTGTTTAGTTTGTTAATGTGCAGTACACACAGTCTTTAGTGTGTTTTAATGTGCAGTACACACTGTGTTTAGTGTGTTAATGTGCAGTACACACTGTGTTTAGTTTGTTAATGTGCAGTACACACTGTCTTTAGTGTGTTAATGTGCAGTACACACTGTGTCTGTGTTTAGTGTGTTAATGTGCAGTACACACTGTGTTTAGTGTGTGTTAATGTGCAGTACACACTGTGTTTAGTGTGTGTTAATGCGCAGTACACCCTGTGTTTAGTGTGTGTTAATGTGCAGTACACACTGTGTTTAGTGTGTTAATGTGCAGTACACACTGTCTTTAGTGTGTGTTAATGTGCAGTACACACTGTGTTTAGTGTGTGTTAATGTGCAGTACACACTGTGTTTAGTGTGTTAATGTGCAGTACACACTGTGTTTAGTTTGTGTTAATGCGCAGTACACACTGTGTCTGTGTTTAGTGTGTTAATTTGCAGTACACACTCTGTTTAGTTTGTTAATGTGCAGTACACACTGTCTTTAGTGTGTGTTAATGTGCAGTACACACTGTGTTTAGTGTGTGTTAATGCGCAGTACACACTGTGTCTGTGTTTAGTGTGTTAATGTGCGGTACAAATTGTGTTTAGTGTGTTAATGCGCAGTACACACTGTGTTTAGTGTGTGTTAATGTGCAGTACACACTTTGTTTAGTGTGTGTTAATGTGCAGTACACACTGTGTTTAGTGTGTGTTAATGTGCAGTACACACTGTGTTTAGTGTGTATTAATGTGCAGTACACACTGTGTTTAGTGTGTGTTAATGTGCAGTACACACTGTGTTTAGTGTGTTAATGTGCAGTACACACTGTGTTTAGTGTGTTAATGTGCAGTACACACTGTGTTTAGTTTGTGTTAATGCGCAGTACACACTGTGTCTGTGTTTAGTGTGTTAATTTGCAGTACACACTCTGTTTAGTTTGTTAATGTGCAGTACACACTGTCTTTAGTGTGTGTTAATGTGCAGTACACACTGTGTTTAGTGTGTGTTAATGCGCAGTACACACTGTGTCTGTGTTTAGTGTGTTAATGTGCGGTACAAATTGTGTTTAGTGTGTTAATGCGCAGTACACACTGTCTTTAGTGTGTTAATGTGCAGTACACACTGTATTTAGTGTGTGTTAATGTGCAGTACACACTGTATTTAGTGTGTTAATGTGCAGTACACACTGTATTTAGTGTGTTAATGTGCAGTACACACTGTGTTTAGTGTGTTAATGTGCAGTACACACTGTGTTTAGTGTGTGTTAATGTGCTGTACACACTGTATTTAGTGTGTGTTAATGTGCAGTACACACTGTGTTTAGTGTTTGTTAATGTGCAGTACACACTGTATTTAGTGTGTGTTAATGTGCAGTACACACTGTATTTAGTGTGTTAATGTGCAGTACACACTGTGTTTAGTGTGTTAATGTGCAGTACACACTGTGTTTAGTGTGTGTTAATGTGCAGTACACACTGTGTTTAGTGTGTGTTAATGTGCTGTACACACTGTATTTAGTGTGTGTTAATGTGCAGTACACACTGTGTTTAGTGTTTGTTAATGTGCAGTACACACTGTCTTTAGTGTGTGTTAATGTGCAGTACACACTGTGTTTAGTGTGTTAATGTGCAGTACACACTGTATTTAGTGTGTGTTAATGTGCAGTACACACTGTGTTTAGTGTGTTAATGTGCTGTACACACTGTGTTTAGTGTGTATTAATGTGCAGTACACACTGTGTTTAGTGTGTTAATGTGCTGTACACACTGTGTTTAGTGTGTATTAATGTGCAGTACACACTGTATTTAGTGTGTGTTAATGTGCAGTACACACTGTGTTTAGTGTGTTAATGTGCAGTACACACTGTATTTAGTGTGTGTTAATGTGCAGTACACACTGTGTTTAGTGTGTTAATATGCAGTACACACTGTGTTTAGTGTGTTAATGTGCTGTACACACTGTGTTTAGTGTGTATTAATGTGCAGTACACACTGTGTTTAGTGTGTTAATGTGCTGTACACACTGTGTTTAGTGTGTATTAATGTGCAGTACACACTGTATTTAGTGTGTGTTAATGTGCAGTACACACTGTGTTTAGTGTGTGTTAATGTGCAGTACACACTGTGTTTAGTGTGTTAATGTGCAGTACACACTGTGTTCAGTGTGTTAATATGCAGTACACACTGTGTTCAGTGTGTTAATGTGCAGTACACACTGTGTTTAGTGAGTTAATGTGCAGTACACACTGTGTTTAGTGTGTTAATGTGCAGTACACACTGTCTTTAGTGTGTGTTAATGTGCTGTACACACTGTGTTTAGTGTGTGTTAATGTGCAGTACACACTGTGTTTAGTGTGTGTTAATGCGCAGTACACACTGTGTTTAGTGTGTGTTAATGTGCAGTACACACTGTGTTTAGTGTGTGTTAATGTGCAGTACACACTGTGTTTAGTGTGTTAATGTGCAGTACACACTGTGTTTAGTGTGTGTTAGTGTGCAGTACACAGTGTTTAGTGTGTGTTAATGTGCAGTACACAGTGTTTAGTGTGTGTTAATGTGCAGTACACACTGTGTTTAGTGTGTTAATGTGCAGTACACACTGTGTTTAGTTTGTTAATGTGCAGTACACACTGTGTTTAGTGTGTTAATGTGCAGTACACACTTTGTTTAGTGTGATCATGCGCATTACACACTGTGTTTAGTGTGTTAATGTGCTGTACACACTGTATTTAGTGTGTTAATGTGCAGTACACACTGTATTTAGTGTGTGTTAATGTGCAGTACACACTGTGTTTAGTGTGTTATTGTGCAGTACACACTGTGTTTAGTTTGTGTTAATGCGCAGTACACACTGTGTTTAGTTTGTTAATGTGCAGTACACACTGTCTTTAGTGTGTTAATGTGCAGTACACACTGTGTCTGTGTTTAGTGTGTTAATGTGCAGTACACACTGTGTTTAGTGTGTGTTAATGTGCAGTACACACTGTGTTTAGTGTGTGTTAATGCGCAGTACACCCTGTGTTTAGTGTGTGTTAATGTGCAGTACACACTGTGTTTAGTGTGTTTTAATGTGCAGTACACACTGTGTTTAGTGTGTGTTAATGTGCAGTACACACTGTATTTAGTGTGTGTTAATGTGTAGTACACCCTGTGTTTAGTGTGTGTTAATGTGCAGTACACACTGTGTTTAGTGTGTTAATGTGCAGTACACACTGTGTTTAGTGTGTTAATGTACAGTACACACTGTGTTTAGTGTGTGTTAATGTGCAGTATACACTGTGTTTAGTGTGTTAATGTGCAGTACACACTGTGTTTAGTGTGTGTTAATGTGCAGTACACAGTGTTTAGTGTGTGTTAATGTGCAGTACACACTGTGTTTAGTTTGTTAATGTGCAGTACACACTGTGTTTAGTGTGTTAATGTGCAGTACACACTGTGTTCAGTGTGTGTTAATGTGCTGTACACACTGTATTTAGTGTGTGTTAATGTGCAGTACACACTGTATTTAGTGTGTGTTAATGTGCAGTACACACTGTGTTTAGTGTGTGTTAATGTGCAGTACACACTGTGTTTAGTGTGTCAATGTGCAGTACACACTGTGTTTAGTTTGTGTTGATGCGCAGTACACACTGTGTCTGTGTTTAGTGTGTTAATGTGCAGTACACACTCTGTTTAGTTTGTTAATGTGCAGTACACACTGTGTTTAGTGTGTGTTAATGTGCAGTACACACTGTGTTTAGTGTGTTAATGTGCAGTACACACTGTGTTTAGTGTGTGTTAATGTGCAGTACACACTGTGTTTAGTGTGTGTTAATGTGCAGTACACACTGTGTTTAGTGTGTTAATGTGCAGTACACACTGTGTTCAGTGTGTTAATATGCAGTACACACTGTGTTCAGTGTGTTAATGTGCAGTACACACTGTGTTTAGTGAGTTAATGTGCAGTACACACTGTGTTTAGTGTGTTAATGTGCAGTACACACTGTCTTTAGTGTGTGTTAATGTGCTGTACACACTGTGTTTAGTGTGTGTTAATGTGCAGTACACACTGTGTTTAGTGTGTGTTAATGTGCAGTACACACTGTGTTTAGTGTGTTATTGTGCAGTACACACTGTGTTTAGTTTGTGTTAATGCGCAGTACACACTGTGTCTGTGTTTAGTGTGTTAATGTGCAGTACACGCTGTGTTTAGTTTGTTAATGTGCAGTACACACTGTCTTTAGTGTGTTTTAATGTGCAGTACACACTGTGTTTAGTGTGTTAATGTGCAGTACACACTGTGTTTAGTTTGTTAATGTGCAGTACACACTGTCTTTAGTGTGTTAATGTGCAGTACACACTGTGTCTGTGTTTAGTGTGTTAATGTGCAGTACACACTGTGTTTAGTGTGTGTTAATGTGCAGTACACACTGTGTTTAGTGTGTGTTAATGCGCAGTACACCCTGTGTTTAGTGTGTGTTAATGTGCAGTACACACTGTGTTTAGTGTGTGTTAATGTGCAGTACACACTGTGTTTAGTGTGTGTTAATGTGCAGTACACACTGTATTTAGTGTGTGTTAATGTGTAGTACACCCTGTGTTTAGTGTGTGTTAATGTGCAGTACACACTGTGTTTAGTGTGTTAATGTGCAGTACACACTGTGTTTAGTGTGTTAATGTACAGTACACACTGTGTTTAGTGTGTGTTAATGTGCAGTACACACTGTGTTTAGTGTGTTAATGTGCAGTACACACTGTGTTTAGTGTGTGTTAATGTGCAGTACACAGTTTTTAGTGTGTGTTAATGTGCAGTACACACTGTGTTTAGTATGTTAATGTGCAGTACACACTGTGTTTAGTGTGTTAATGTGCAGTACACACTGTGTTCAGTGTGTGTTAATGTGCTGTACACACTGTATTTAGTGTGTGTTAATGTGCAGTACACACTGTATTTAGTGTGTGTTAATGTGCAGTACACACTGTGTTTAGTGTGTGTTAATGTGCAGTACACACTGTGTTTAGTGTGTTAATGTGCAGTACACACTGTGTTTAGTTTGTGTTAATGCGCAGTACACACTGTGTCTGTGTTTAGTGTGTTAATGTGCAGTACACACTCTGTGTATTTTGTTAATGTGCAGTACACACTGTCTTTAGTATGTGTTAATGTGCAGTACACACTGTATTTAGTGTGTTAATGTGCAGTACACACTGTGTCTGTGTTTAGTGTGTTAATGTGCAGTACACACTGTGTTTTTGTGTGTTAATGCGCAGTACACACTGTGTTTAGTGTGTTAATGTGCAGTACACACTGTATTTAGTGTGTGTTAATGTGCAGTACACACTGTGTTTAGTGTGTTAATGTGCAGTACACACTGTGTTTAGTGTGTGTTAATGTGCTGTACACACTGTATTTAGTGTGTGTTAATGTGCAGTACACACTGTGTTTAGTGTTTGTTAATGTGCAGTACACACTGTATTTAGTGTGTGTTAATGTGCAGTACACACTGTCTTTAGTGTGTGTTAATGTGCAGTACACACTGTGTTTAGTGTGTTAATGTGCAGTACACACTGTATTTAGTGTGTGTTAATGTGCAGTACACACTGTGTTTAGTGTGTTAATGTGCTGTACACACTGTGTTTAGTGTGTATTAATGTGCAGTACACACTGTGTTTAGTGTGTTAATGTGCTGTACACACTGTGTTTAGTGTGTATTAATGTGCAGTACACACTGTGTTTAGTGTGTGTTAATGTGCAGTACACCCTGTGTTTAGTGTGTTAATGTGCAGTACACACTGTATTTAGTGTGTTTTAATGTGCAGTACACACTGTGTTTAGTGTGTTAATGTGCAGTACACACTGTGTTTAGTTTGTTAATGTGCAGTACACACTGTGTCTGTGTTTAGTGTGTTAATGTGCAGTACACACTGTGTTTAGTGTGTTAATGTGCAGTACACACTGTGTTTAGTGTGTGTTAATGTGCAGTACACACTGTGTTTAGTGTGTGTTAATGCGCAGTACACCCTGTGTTTAGTGTGTGTTAATGTGCAGTACAAACTGTCTTTAGTGTGTGTTAATGTGCAGTACACACTGTGTTTAGTGTGTGTTAATGTGCAGTACACACTGTATTTAGTGTGTGTTAATGCGCAGTACACCCTGTGTTTAGTGTGTGTTAATGCGCAGTACACCCTGTGTTTAGTGTGTGTTAATGTGCAGTACACACTGTCTTTAGTGTGTGTTAATGTGTAGTACACCCTGTGTTTAGTGTGTGTTAATGTGCAGTACACACTGTGTTTAGTGTGTTAATGTGCAGTACACACTGTGTTTAGTGTGTTAATGTACAGTACACACTGTGTTTAGTGTGTGTTAATGTGCAGTATACACTGTGTTTAGTGTGTTAATGTGCAGTACACACTGTGTTTAGTGTGTGTTAATGTGCAGTACACAGTGTTTAGTGTTTGTTAATGTACAGTACACACTGTGTTTAGTTTGTTAATGTGCAGTACACACTGTGTTTAGTGTGTGTTAATGTGCTGTACACACTGTATTTAGTGTGTGTTAATGTGCAGTACACACTGTATTTAGTGTGTGTTAATGTGCAGTACACACTGTGTTTAGTGTGTGTTAATGTGCAGTACACACTGTGTTTAGTGTGTCAATGTGCAGTACACACTGTGTTTAGTTTGTGTTGATGCGCAGTACACACTGTGTCTGTGTTTAGTGTGTTAATGTGCAGTACACACTCTGTTTAGTTTGTTAATGTGCAGTACACACTGTGTTTAGTGTGTGTTAATGTGCAGTACACACTGTGTTTAGTGTGTTAATGTGCAGTACACACTGTGTTTAGTGTGTGTTAATGTGCAGTACACACTGTGTTTAGTGTGTGTTAATGTGCAGTACACACTGTGTTTAGTGTGTTAATGTGCAGTACACACTGTGTTCAGTGTGTTAATATGCAGTACACACTGTGTTCAGTGTGTTAATGTGCAGTACACACTGTGTTTAGTGAGTTAATGTGCAGTACACACTGTGTTTAGTGTGTTAATGTGCAGTACACACTGTCTTTAGTGTGTGTTAATGTGCTGTACACACTGTGTTTAGTGTGTGTTAATGTGCAGTACACACTGTGTTTAGTGTGTGTTAATGTGCAGTACACACTGTGTTTAGTGTGTTATTGTGCAGTACACACTGTGTTTAGTTTGTGTTAATGCGCAGTACACACTGTGTCTGTGTTTAGTGTGTTAATGTGCAGTACACGCTGTGTTTAGTTTGTTAATGTGCAGTACACACTGTCTTTAGTGTGTTTTAATGTGCAGTACACACTGTGTTTAGTGTGTTAATGTGCAGTACACACTGTGTTTAGTTTGTTAATGTGCAGTACACACTGTCTTTAGTGTGTTAATGTGCAGTACACACTGTGTCTGTGTTTAGTGTGTTAATGTGCAGTACACACTGTGTTTAGTGTGTGTTAATGTGCAGTACACACTGTGTTTAGTGTGTGTTAATGCGCAGTACACCCTGTGTTTAGTGTGTGTTAATGTGCAGTACACACTGTGTTTAGTGTGTGTTAATGTGCAGTACACACTGTGTTTAGTGTGTGTTAATGTGCAGTACACACTGTATTTAGTGTGTGTTAATGTGTAGTACACCCTGTGTTTAGTGTGTGTTAATGTGCAGTACACACTGTGTTTAGTGTGTTAATGTGCAGTACACACTGTGTTTAGTGTGTTAATGTACAGTACACACTGTGTTTAGTGTGTGTTAATGTGCAGTACACACTGTGTTTAGTGTGTTAATGTGCAGTACACACTGTGTTTAGTGTGTGTTAATGTGCAGTACACAGTTTTTAGTGTGTGTTAATGTGCAGTACACACTGTGTTTAGTATGTTAATGTGCAGTACACACTGTGTTTAGTGTGTTAATGTGCAGTACACACTGTGTTCAGTGTGTGTTAATGTGCTGTACACACTGTATTTAGTGTGTGTTAATGTGCAGTACACACTGTATTTAGTGTGTGTTAATGTGCAGTACACACTGTGTTTAGTGTGTGTTAATGTGCAGTACACACTGTGTTTAGTGTGTTAATGTGCAGTACACACTGTGTTTAGTTTGTGTTAATGCGCAGTACACACTGTGTCTGTGTTTAGTGTGTTAATGTGCAGTACACACTCTGTGTATTTTGTTAATGTGCAGTACACACTGTCTTTAGTATGTGTTAATGTGCAGTACACACTGTATTTAGTGTGTTAATGTGCAGTACACACTGTGTCTGTGTTTAGTGTGTTAATGTGCAGTACACACTGTGTTTTTGTGTGTTAATGCGCAGTACACACTGTGTTTAGTGTGTTAATGTGCAGTACACACTGTATTTAGTGTGTGTTAATGTGCAGTACACACTGTGTTTAGTGTGTTAATGTGCAGTACACACTGTGTTTAGTGTGTGTTAATGTGCTGTACACACTGTATTTAGTGTGTGTTAATGTGCAGTACACACTGTGTTTAGTGTTTGTTAATGTGCAGTACACACTGTATTTAGTGTGTGTTAATGTGCAGTACACACTGTCTTTAGTGTGTGTTAATGTGCAGTACACACTGTGTTTAGTGTGTTAATGTGCAGTACACACTGTATTTAGTGTGTGTTAATGTGCAGTACACACTGTGTTTAGTGTGTTAATGTGCTGTACACACTGTGTTTAGTGTGTATTAATGTGCAGTACACACTGTGTTTAGTGTGTTAATGTGCTGTACACACTGTGTTTAGTGTGTATTAATGTGCAGTACACACTGTGTTTAGTGTGTGTTAATGTGCAGTACACCCTGTGTTTAGTGTGTTAATGTGCAGTACACACTGTATTTAGTGTGTTTTAATGTGCAGTACACACTGTGTTTAGTGTGTTAATGTGCAGTACACACTGTGTTTAGTTTGTTAATGTGCAGTACACACTGTGTCTGTGTTTAGTGTGTTAATGTGCAGTACACACTGTGTTTAGTGTGTTAATGTGCAGTACACACTGTGTTTAGTGTGTGTTAATGTGCAGTACACACTGTGTTTAGTGTGTGTTAATGCGCAGTACACCCTGTGTTTAGTGTGTGTTAATGTGCAGTACAAACTGTCTTTAGTGTGTGTTAATGTGCAGTACACACTGTGTTTAGTGTGTGTTAATGTGCAGTACACACTGTATTTAGTGTGTGTTAATGCGCAGTACACCCTGTGTTTAGTGTGTGTTAATGCGCAGTACACCCTGTGTTTAGTGTGTGTTAATGTGCAGTACACACTGTCTTTAGTGTGTGTTAATGTGTAGTACACCCTGTGTTTAGTGTGTGTTAATGTGCAGTACACACTGTGTTTAGTGTGTTAATGTGCAGTACACACTGTGTTTAGTGTGTTAATGTACAGTACACACTGTGTTTAGTGTGTGTTAATGTGCAGTATACACTGTGTTTAGTGTGTTAATGTGCAGTACACACTGTGTTTAGTGTGTGTTAATGTGCAGTACACAGTGTTTAGTGTTTGTTAATGTACAGTACACACTGTGTTTAGTTTGTTAATGTGCAGTACACACTGTGTTTAGTGTGTGTTAATGTGCTGTACACACTGTATTTAGTGTGTGTTAATGTGCAGTACACACTGTATTTAGTGTGTGTTAATGTGCAGTACACACTGTGTTTAGTGTGTTAATGTGCAGTACACACTGTGTTTAGTTTGTGTTAATGCGCAGTACACACTGTGTCTGTGTTTAGTGTGTTAATGTGCAGTACACACTCTGTTTAGTTTGTTAATGTGCAGTACACACTGTCTTTAGTGTGTGTTAATGTGCAGTACACACTGTGTTTAGTGTGTGTTAATGCGCAGTACACACTGTGTCTGTGTTTAGTGTGTTAATGTGCAGTACACACTTTGTTTAGTGTGTTAATGTGCAGTAAACACTGTATTTAGTGTGTGTTAATGTGCAGTACACACTGTGTTTAGTGTGTTAATGCGCAGTACACACTGTGTTTAGTGTGTTAATGTGCAGTACACACTGTATTTAGTGTGTGTTAATGTGCAGTACACACTGTGTTTAGTGTGTTAATGCGCAGTACACACTGTGTTTAGTGTGTTAATGTGCAGTACACAGTGTTTAGTGTGTGTTAATGTACAGTACACACTGTGTTTAGTTTGTTAATGTGCAGTACACACTGTGTTTAGTGTGTTAATGTGCAGTACACACTGTGTTTAGTGTGTGTTAATGTGCTGTACACACTGTATTTAGTGTGTGTTAATGTGCAGTACACACTGTGTTTAGTGTGTGTTAATGTGCAGTACACACTGTGTTTAGTGTGTTAATGTGCAGTACACACTGTGTTTAGTTTGTGTTAATGCGCAGTACACACTGTGTCTGTGTTTAGTGTGTTAATGTGCAGTACACACTCTGTTTAGTTTGTTAATGTGCAGTACACACTGTCTTTAGTGTGTGTTAATGTGCAGTACACACTGTGTTTAGTGTGTGTTAATGCGCAGTACACACTGTGTCTGTGTTTAGTGTGTTAATGTGCAGTACACACTGTGTTTAGTGTGTTAATGTGCAGTACACACTGTATTTAGTGTGTGTTAATGTGCAGTACACACTGTATTTAGTGTGTTAATGTGCAGTACACACTGTGTTTAGTGTGTTAATGTGCAGTACACACTGTGTTTAGTGTGTTAATGTGCAGTACACACTGTGTTTAGTGTGTGTTAATGTGCTGTACACACTGTATTTAGTGTGTGTTAATGTGCAGTACACACTGTGGTTAGTGTTTGTTAATGTGCAGTACACACTGTATTTAGTGTGTGTTAATGTGCAGTACACACTGTCTTTAGTGTGTGTTAATGTGCAGTACACACTGTGTTTAGTGTGTTAATGTGCAGTACACACTGTATTTAGTGTGTGTTAATGTGCAGTACACACTGTGTTTAGTGTGTTAATGTGCTGTACACACTGTGTTTAGTGTGTATTAATGTGCAGTACACACTGTGTTTAGTGTGTTAATGTGCTGTACACACTGTGTTTAGTGTGTATTAATGTGCAGTACACACTGTGTTTAGTGTGTGTTAATGTGCAGTACACCCTGTGTTTAGTGTGTTAATGTGCAGTACACACTGTATTTAGTGTGTTTTAATGTGCAGTACACACTGTGTTTAGTGTGTTAATGTGCAGTACACACTGTGTTTAGTTTGTTAATGTGCAGTACACACTGTCTTTAGTGTGTTAATGTGCAGTACACACTGTGTCTGTGTTTAGTGTGTTAATGTGCAGTACACACTGTGTTTAGTGTGTTAATGTGCAGTACACACTGTGTTTAGTGTGTGTTAATGTGCAGTACACACTCTGTTTAGTGTGTGTTAATGCGCAGTACACCCTGTGTTTAGTGTGTGTTAATGTGCAGTACAAACTGTCTTTAGTGTGTGTTAATGTGCAGTACACACTGTGTTTAGTGTGTGTTAATGTGCAGTACACACTGTATTTAGTGTGTGTTAATGCGCAGTACACCCTGTGTTTAGTGTGTGTTAATGCGCAGTACACCCTGTGTTTAGTGTGTGTTAATGTGCAGTACACACTGTCTTTAGTGTGTGTTAATGTGTAGTACACCCTGTGTTTAGTGTGTGTTAATGTGCAGTACACACTGTGTTTAGTGTGTTAATGTGCAGTACACACTGTGTTTAGTGTGTTAATGTACAGTACACACTGTGTTTAGTGTGTGTTAATGTGCAGTATACACTGTGTTTAGTGTGTTAATGTGCAGTACACACTGTGTTTAGTGTGTGTTAATGTGCAGTACACAGTGTTTAGTGTTTGTTAATGTACAGTACACACTGTGTTTAGTTTGTTAATGTGCAGTACACACTGTGTTTAGTGTGTTAATGTGCAGTACACACTGTGTTTAGTGTGTGTTAATCTGCTGTACACACTGTATTTAGTGTGTGTTAATGTGCAGTACACACTGTATTTAGTGTGTGTTAATGTGCAGTACACACTGTGTTTAGTGTGTTAATGTGCAGTACACACTGTGTTTAGTGTGTGTTAATGCGCAGTACACACTGTGTCTGTGTTTAGTGTGTTAATGTGCAGTACACACTTTGTTTAGTGTGTTAATGTGCAGTACACACTGTATTTAGTGTGTGTTAATGTGCAGTACACACTGTGTTTAGTGTGTTAATGCGCAGTACACACTGTGTTTAGTGTGTTAATGTGCAGTACACACTGTATTTAGTGTGTGTTAATGTGCAGTACACACTGTGTTTAGTGTGTTAATGCGCAGTACACACTGTGTTTAGTGTGTTAATGTGCAGTACACACTGTATTTAGTGTGTGTTAATGTGCAGTACACACTGTGTTTAGTGTGTTAATGTGCAGTACACACTGTGTTTAGTGTGTGTTAATGTGCTGTACACACTGTGTCTTTGTTTAGTGTGTTAATGTGCAGTACACACTGTATTTAGTGTGTGTTAATGTGCAGTACACACTGTGTTTAGTGTGTGTTAATGTGCAGTACACACTGTCTTTAGTGTGTGTTAATGTGCAGTACACACTGTGTTTAGTGTGTTAATGTGCAGTACACACTGTGTTTAGTGTGTTAATGTGCAGTACACACTGTATTTAGTGTGTTAATGTGCAGTACACACTGTATTTAGTGTGTGTTAATGTGCAGTACACACTGTGTTTAGTGTGTGTTAATGTGCAGTACACACTGTGTTTAGTGTGTTAATGTGCAGTACACACTGTCTTTAGTGTGTGTTAATGTGCTGTACACACTGTATTTAGTGTGTGTTAATGTGCAGTACACACTGTGTTTAGTGTGTTAATGTGCTGTACACACTGTGTTTAGTGTGTATCAATGTGCAGTACACACTGTGTTTAGTGTGTGTTAATGTGCAATACACACTGTGTTTAGTGTGTTAATGTGCAGTACACACTGTGTTTAGTGTGTGTTAATGTGCAGTACACACTGTGTTTAGTGTGTTAATGTGCTGTACACACTGTGTTTAGTGTGTATTAATGTGCAGTACACACTGTGTTTAGTGTGTTAATGTGCAGTACACACTGTGTTTAGTGTGTTAATGTGCAGTACACACTGTCTTTAGTGTGTTAATGTGCAGTACACACTGTGTTTAGTGTGTTAATGTGCAGTACACACTGTGTTTAGTGTGTTAATGTGCAGTACACACTATCTTTAGTGTGTGTTAATGTGCAGTACACACTGTGTTTAGTGTGTTAATGTGCTGTACAAACTGTGTTTAGTGTGTATTAATGTGCAGTACACACTGTGTTTAGTGTGTTAATGTGCAGTACACACTGTGTTTAGTGTGTTAATGTGCAGTACACACTGTGTTTAGTGTGTTAATGTGCAGTACACACTGTGTTTAGTGTGTTAATGTGCAGTACACACTGTGTTTAGTGTGTGTTAATGTGCAGTACACACTGTGTTTAGTGTGTTAATGTGCTGTACACACTGTGTTTTAGTGTGTATTAATGTGCAGTACACACTGTGTTTAGTGTGTTAATGTGCAGTACACACTGTGTTTAGTGTGTATTAATGTGCAGTACACACTGTGTTTAGTGTGTTAAGTTGCAGTACACACTGTGTTTAGTGTGTGTTAATGTGCAGTATACACTGTGTTTAGTGTGTTAATGTGCAGTACACACTGTGTTTAGTGTGTGTTAATGTGCAGTACACAGTGTTTAGTGTGTGTTAATGTACAGTACACACTGTGTTTAGTTTGTTAATGTGCAGTACACACTGTGTTTAGTGTGTTAATGTGCAGTACACACTGTGTTTAGTGTGTGTTAATGTGCAGTACACACTGTATTTAGTGTGTGTTAATGTGCAGTACACACTGTGTTTAGTGTGTGTTAATGTGCAGTACACACTGTGTTTAGTGTGTTAATGTGCAGTACACACTGTGTTTAGTGTGTGTTAATGTGCAGTACACACTGTGTTTAGTGTGTGTTAATGTGCAGTACACACTCTGTTTAGTTTGTTAATGTGCAGTACACACTCTGTTTAGTTTGTTAATGTGCAGTACACACTGTCTTTAGTGTGTGTTAATGTGCAGTACACACTGTGTTTAGTGTGTGTTAATGCGCAGTACACACTGTGTCTGTGTTTAGTGTGTTAATGTGCAGTACACACTGTGTTTAGTGTGTTAATGCGCAGTACACACTGTGTTTAGTGTGTTAATATGCAGTACACACTGTATTTAGTGTGTGTTAATGTGCAGTACACACTGTATTTAGTGTGTTAATGTGCAGTACACACTGTGTTTAGTATGTGTTAATGTGCTGTACACACTGTATTTAGTGTGTGTTAATGTGCAGTACACACTGTGTTTAGTGTTTGTTAATGTGCAGTACACACTGTATTTAGTGTGTGTTAATGTGCAGTACACACTGTCTTTAGTGTGTGTTAATGTGCAGTACACACTGTGTTTAGTGTGTTAATGTGCAGTACACACTGTGTTTAGTGTGTTAATGTGCTGTACACACTGTGTTTAGTGTGTGTTAATTGTGCAGTACACACTGTGTTTAGTGTGTTAATGTGCAGTACACACTGTGTTTAGTGTGTGTTAATGTGCAGTACACAGTGTTTAGTGTGTGTTAATGTACAGTACACACTGTGTTTAGTGTGTGTTAATGTGCAGTACACACTGTGTTTAGTGTGTGTTAATGTGCAGTACACCCTGTGTTTAGTGTGTTAATGTGCAGTACACACTGTGTTTAGTTTGTGTTAATGTGCAGTACACACTGTGTTTAGTGTGTTAATGTGCAGTACACACTGTGTTTAGTGTGTGTTAATGTGCAGTACACAGTGTTTAGTGTGTGTTAATGTACAGTACACACTGTGTTTAGTGTGTGTTAATGTACAGTACACACTGTGTTTAGTGTGTGTTAATGTGCAGTACACCCTGTGTTTAGTGTGTTAATGTGCTGTACACACTGTGTTTAGTGTGTGTTAATGTGCAGTACACACTGTGTTTAGTGTGTTAATGTGCAGTACACACTGTGTTTAGTGTGTGTTAATGTGCAGTACACACTGTGTTTAGTGTGTTAATGTGCAGTACACACTGTATTTAGTGTGTTTTAATGTGCAGTACACACTGTGTTTAGTGTGTTAATGTGCAGTACACACTGTGTTTAGTTTGTTAATGTGCAGTACACACTGTCTTTAGTGTGTTAATGTGCAGTACACACTGTGTCTGTGTTTAGTGTGTTAATGCGCAGTACACACTGTGTTTAGTGTGTTAATGTGCAGTACACACTGTGTTTAGTGTGTGTTAATGTGCAGTACACACTGTGTTTAGTGTGTGTTAATGCGCAGTACACCCTGTGTTTAGTGTGTGTTAATGTGCAGTACACACTGTGTTTAGTGTGTGTTAATGTGCAGTACACACTGTATTTAGTGTGTGTTAATGCGCAGTACACCCTGTGTTTAGTGTGTGTTAATGCGCAATACACCCTGTGTTTAGTGTGTGTTAATGTGCAGTACACACTGTCTTTAGTGTGTGTTAATGTGTAGTACACCCTGTGTTTAGTGTGTGTTAATGTGCAGTACACACTGTGTTTAGTGTGTTAATGTGCAGTACACACTGTGTTTAGTGTGTTAATGTACAGTACACACTGTGTTTAGTGTGTGTTAATGTGCAGTATACACTGTGTTTAGTGTGTTAATGTGCAGTACACACTGTGTTTAGTGTGTGTTAATGTGCAGTACACAGTGTTTAGTGTTTGTTAATGTACAGTACACACTGTGTTGAGTTTGTTAATGTGCAGTACACACTGTGTTTAGTGTGTTAATGTGCAGTACACACTGTGTTTAGTGTGTTAATGTGCAGTACACACTGTGTTTAGTGTGTTAATGTGCAGTACACACTGTGTTTAGTGTGTTAATGTGCAGTACACACTGTCTTTAGTGTGTGTTAATGTGCTGTACACACTGTATTTAGTGTGTGTTAATGTGCAGTACACACTGTGTTTAGTGTGTTAATGTGCTGTACACACTGTGTTTAGTGTGTATTAATGTGCAGTACACACTGTGTTTAGTGTGTGTTAATGTGCTGTACACACTGTGTTTAGTGTGTATTAATGTGCAGTACACACTGTGTTTAGTGTGTTAATGTGCTGTACACACTGTGTTTAGTGTGTATTAATGTGCAGTACACACTGTGTTTAGTGTGTTAATGTGCAGTACACACTGTGTTTAGTGTGTTAATGTGCAGTACACACTGTGTTTAGTGTGTTAATGTGCAGTACACACTGTATTTAGTGTGTTTTAATGTGCAGTACACACTGTGTTTAGTGTGTTAATGTGCAGTACACACTGTGTTTAGTTTGTTAATGTGCAGTACACACTGTCTTTAGTGTGTTAATGTGCAGTACACACTGTGTCTGTGTTTAGTGTGTTAATGCGCAGTACACACTGTGTTTAGTGTGTTAATGTGCAGTACACACTGTGTTTAGTGTGTGTTAATGTGCAGTACACACTGTGTTTAGTGTGTGTTAATGCGCAGTACACCCTGTGTTTAGTGTGTGTTAATGTGCAGTACACACTGTGTTTAGTGTGTGTTAATGTGCAGTACACACTGTATTTAGTGTGTGTTAATGCGCAGTACACCCTGTGTTTAGTGTGTGTTAATGCGCAATACACCCTGTGTTTAGTGTGTGTTAATGTGCAGTACACACTGTCTTTAGTGTGTGTTAATGTGTAGTACACCCTGTGTTTAGTGTGTGTTAATGTGCAGTACACACTGTGTTTAGTGTGTTAATGTGCAGTACACACTGTGTTTAGTGTGTTAATGTACAGTACACACTGTGTTTAGTGTGTGTTAATGTGCAGTATACACTGTGTTTAGTGTGTTAATGTGCAGTACACACTGTGTTTAGTGTGTGTTAATGTGCAGTACACAGTGTTTAGTGTTTGTTAATGTACAGTACACACTGTGTTGAGTTTGTTAATGTGCAGTACACACTGTGTTTAGTGTGTTAATGTGCAGTACACACTGTGTTTAGTGTGTTAATGTGCAGTACACACTGTGTTTAGTGTGTTAATGTGCAGTACACACTGTGTTTAGTGTGTTAATGTGCAGTACACACTGTCTTTAGTGTGTGTTAATGTGCTGTACACACTGTATTTAGTGTGTGTTAATGTGCAGTACACACTGTGTTTAGTGTGTTAATGTGCTGTACACACTGTGTTTAGTGTGTATTAATGTGCAGTACACACTGTGTTTAGTGTGTTAATGTGCAGTACACACTGTATTTAGTGTGTTAATGTGCAGTACACACTGTATTTAGTGTGTGTTAATGTGCAGTACACACTGTCTTTAGTGTGTGTTAATGTGCTGTACACACTGTATTTAGTGTGTGTTAATTTGCAGTACACACTGTGTTTAGTGTGTTAATGTGCTGTACACACTGTGTTTAGTGTGTATTAATGTGCAGTACACACTGTGTTTAGTGTGTGTTAATGTGCAATACACACTGTGTTTAGTGTGTTAATGTGCAGTACACACTGTGTTTAGTGTGTGTTAATGTGCAGTACACACTGTGTTTAGTGTGTTAATGTGCTGTACACACTGTGTTTAGTGTGTATTAATGTGCAGTACACACTGTGTTTAGTGTGTTAATGTGCAGTACACACTGTGTTTAGTGTGTTAATGTGCAGTACACACTGTCTTTAGTGTGTTAATGTGCAGTACACACTGTGTTTAGTGTGTTAATGTGCAGTACACACTGTGTTTAGTGTGTTAATGTGCAGTACACACTATCTTTAGTGTGTGTTAATGTGCAGTACACACTGTGTTTAGTGTGTTAATGTGCTGTACACACTGTGTTTAGTGTGTATTAATGTGCAGTACACACTGTGTTTAGTGTGTTAATTTGCTGTACACACTGTGTTTAGTGTGTATTAATGTGCAGTACACACTGTGTTTAGTGTGTTAATGTGCAGTACACACTGTGTTTAGTGTGTTAATGTGCAGTACACACTGTGTTTAGTGTGTTAATGTGCTGTACACACTGTGTTTAGTGTGTATTAATGTGCAGTACACACTGTGTTTAGTGTGTGTTAATGTGCAGTACACACTGTGTTTAGTGTGTTAATGTGCAGTACACACTGTCTTTAGTGTGTGTTAATGTGCTGTACACACTGTATTTAGTGTGTGTTAATGTGCAGTACACACTGTGTTTAGTGTGTTAATGTGCTGTACACACTGTGTTTAGTGTGTATTAATGTGCAGTACACACTGTGTTTAGTGTGTGTTAATGTGCAGTACACACTGTGTTTAGTGTGTTAATGTGCAGTACACACTGTGTTTAGTGTGTGTTAATGTGCAGTACACACTGTGTTTAGTGTGTTAATGTGCTGTACACACTGTGTTTAGTGTGTATTAATGTGCAGTACACACTGTGTTTAGTGTGTTAATGTGCAGTACACACTGTGTTTAGTTTGTTAATGTGCAGTACACACTGTGTTTAGTGTGTTAATGTGCAGTACACACTGTGTTTAGTGTGTTAATGTGCAGTACACACTGTCTTTAGTGTGTGTTAATGTGCAGTACACACTGTGTTTAGTGTGTTAATGTGCAGTACACACTGTATTTAGTGTGTGTTAATGTGCAGTACACACTGTATTTAGTGTGTTAATGTGCAGTACACACTGTGTTTAGTGTGTTAATGTGCAGTACACACTGTGTTTAGTGTGTTAATGTGCAGTACACACTGTGTTTAGTGTGTGTTAATGTGCTGTACACACTGTATTTAGTGTGTGTTAATGTGCAGTACACACTGTGTTTAGTGTTTGTTAATGTGCAGTACACACTGTATTTAGTGTGTGTTAATGTGCAGTACACACTGTCTTTAGTGTGTGTTAATGTGCAGTACACACTGTGTTTAGTGTGTTAATGTGCAGTACACACTGTATTTAGTGTGTGTTAATGTGCAGTACACACTGTGTTTAGTGTGTTAATGTGCTGTACACACTGTGTTTAGTGTGTATTAATGTGCAGTACACACTGTGTTTAGTGTGTTAATGTGCTGTACACACTGTGTTTAGTGTGTATTAATGTGCAGTACACACTGTGTTTAGTGTGTGTTAATGTGCAGTACACCCTGTGTTTAGTGTGTTAATGTGCAGTACACACTGTATTTAGTGTGTTTTAATGTGCAGTACACACTGTGTTTAGTGTGTTAATGTGCAGTACACACTGTGTTTAGTTTGTTAATGTGCAGTACACACTGTCTTTAGTGTGTTAATGTGCAGTACACACTGTGTCTGTGTTTAGTGTGTTAATGTGCAGTACACACTGTGTTTAGTGTGTTAATGTGCAGTACACACTGTGTTTAGTGTGTTAATGTGCAGTACACACTGTGTTTAGTGTGTGTTAATGTGCAGTACACACTGTGTTTAGTGTGTGTTAATGCGCAGTACACCCTGTGTTTAGTGTGTGTTAATGTGCAGTACAAACTGTCTTTAGTGTGTGTTAATGTGCAGTACACACTGTGTTTAGTGTGTGTTAATGTGCAGTACACACTGTATTTAGTGTGTGTTAATGCGCAGTACACCCTGTGTTTAGTGTGTGTTAATGCGCAGTACACCCTGTGTTTAGTGTGTGTTAATGTGCAGTACACACTGTCTTTAGTGTGTGTTAATGTGTAGTACACCCTGTGTTTAGTGTGTGTTAATGTGCAGTACACACTGTGTTTAGTGTGTTAATGTGCAGTACACACTGTGTTTAGTGTGTTAATGTACAGTACACACTGTGTTTAGTGTGTGTTAATGTGCAGTATACACTGTGTTTAGTGTGTTAATGTGCAGTACACACTGTGTTTAGTGTGTGTTAATGTGCAGTACACAGTGTTTAGTGTTTGTTAATGTACAGTACACACTGTGTTTAGTTTGTTAATGTGCAGTACACACTGTGTTTAGTGTGTTAATGTGCAGTACACACTGTGTTTAGTGTGTGTTAATGTGCTGTACACACTGTATTTAGTGTGTGTTAATGTGCAGTACACACTGTATTTAATGTGTGTTAATGTGCAGTACACACTGTGTTTAGTGTGTGTTAATGTGCAGTACACACTGTGTTTATTGTGTTAATGTGCAGTACACACTGTGTTTAGTTTGTGTTAATGCGCAGTACACACTGTGTCTGTGTTTAGTGTATTAATGTGCAGTACACACTCTGTTTAGTTTGTTAATATGCAGTACACACTGTCTTTTGTGTTTGTTAATGTGCAGTACACACTGTGTTTAGTGTGTGTTAATGCGCAGTACACACTGTGTCTGTGTTTAGTGTGTTAATGTGCAGTACACACTTTGTTTAGTGTGTTAATGTGCAGTACACACTGTATTTAGTGTGTGTTAATGTGCAGTACACACTGTGTTTAGTGTGTTAATGCGCAGTACACACTGTGTTTAGTGTGTTAATGTGCAGTACACACTGTATTTAGTGTGTGTTAATGTGCAGTACACACTGTGTTTAGTGTGTTAATGTGCAGTACACACTGTGTTTAGTGTGTGTTAATGTGCTGTACACACTGTATTTAGTGTGTGTTAATGTGCAGTACACACTGTGTTTAGTGTGTTAATGTGCAGTACACACTGTGTTTAGTGTGTGTTAATGTGCAGTACACACTGTATTTAGTGTGTGTTAATGTGCAGTACACACTGTCTTTAGTGTGTGTTAATGTGCAGTACACACTGTGTTTAGTGTGTTAATGTGCAGTACACACTGTGTTTAGTGTGTTAATGTGCAGTACACACTGTATTTAGTGTGTTAATGTGCAGTACACACTGTATTTAGTGTGTGTTAATGTGCAGTACACACTGTGTTTAGTGTGTGTTAATGTGCAGTACACACTGTGTTTAGTGTGTTAATGTGCAGTACACACTGTCTTTAGTGTGTGTTAATGTGCTGTACACACTGTATTTAGTGTGTGTTAATGTGCAGTACACACTGTGTTTAGTGTGTTAATGTGCTGTACACACTGTGTTTAGTGTGTATTAATGTGCAGTACACACTGTGTTTAGTGTGTGTTAATGTGCAATACACACTGTGTTTAGTGTGTTAATGTGCAGTACACACTGTGTTTAGTGTGTGTTAATGTGCAGTACACACTGTGTTTAGTGTGTTAATGTGCTGTACACACTGTGTTTAGTGTGTATTAATGTGCAGTACACACTGTGTTTAGTGTGTTAATGTGCAGTACACACTGTGTTTAGTGTGTTAATGTGCAGTACACACTGTGTTTAGTGTGTTAATGTGCAGTACACACTGTCTTTAGTGTGTTAATGTGCAGTACACACTGTGTTTAGTGTGTTAATGTGCAGTACACACTGTGTTTAGTGTGTTAATGTGCAGTACACACTATCTTTAGTGTGTGTTAATGTGCAGTACACACTGTGTTTAGTGTGTTAATGTGCAGTACACACTGTGTTTAGTGTGTTAATGTGCAGTACACACTGTGTTTAGTGTGTTAATGTGCAGTACACACTGTGTTTAGTGTGTTAATGTGCAGTACACACTGTGTTTAGTGTGTTAATGTGCAGTACACACTGTGTTTAGTGTGTTAATGTGCTGTACACACTGTGTTTAGTGTGTATTAATGTGCAGTACACACTGTGTTTAGTGTGTTAATGTGCAGTACACACTGTGTTTAGTGTGTTAATGTGCAGTACACACTGTGTTTAGTGTGTTAATGTGCAGTACACACTGTGTTTAGTGTGTGTTAATGTGCTGTACACACTGTGTTTAGTGTGTATTAATGTGCAGTACACACTGTGTTTAGTGTGTGTTAATGTGCAATACACACTGTGTTTAGTGTGTTAATGTGCAGTACACACTGTGTTTAGTGTGTGTTAATGTGCAGTACACACTGTGTTTAGTGTGTTAATATGCTGTACACACTGTGTTTAGTGTGTATTAATGTGCAGTACACACTGTGTTTAGTGTGTTAATGTGCAGTACACACTGTGTTTAGTGTGTATTAATGTGCAGTACACACTGTGTTTAGTGTGTTAAGTTGCAGTACACACTGTGTTTAGTGTGTTAATGTGCAGTATACACTGTGTTTAGTGTGTTAATGTGCAGTACACACTGTGTTTAGTGTGTGTTAATGTGCAGTACACAGTGTTTAGTGTGTGTTAATGTACAGTACACACTGTGTTTAGTTTGTTAATGTGCAGTACACACTGTGTTTAGTGTGTTAATGTGCAGTACACACTGTGTTTAGTGTGTGTTAATGTGCAGTACACACTGTAATTAGTGTGTGTTAATGTGCAGTACACACTGTGTTTAGTGTGTGTTAATGTGCAGTACACACTGTGTTTAGTGTGTTAATGTGCAGTACACACTGTTTTTAGTTTGTGTTAATGCGCAGTACACACTGTGTCTGTGTTTAGTGTGTTAATGTGCAGTACACACTGTGTTTAGTGTGTTAATGTGCAGTACACACTCTGTTTAGTTTGTTAATGTGCAGTACACACTGTCTTTAGTGTGTGTTAATGTGCAGTACACACTGTGTTTAGTGTGTGTTAATGCGCAGTACACACTGTGTCTGTGTTTAGTGTGTTAATGTGCAGTACACACTGTGTTTAGTGTGTTAATGCGCAGTACACACTGTGTTTAGTGTGTTAATGTGCAGTACACACTGTATTTAGTGTGTGTTAATGTGCAGTACACACTGTATTTAGTGTGTTAATGTGCAGTACACACTGTGTTTAGTATGTGTTAATGTGCTGTACACACTGTATTTAGTGTGTGTTAATGTGCAGTACACACTGTGTTTAGTGTTTGTTAATGTGCAGTACACACTGTATTTAGTGTGTGTTAATGTGCAGTACACACTGTCTTTAGTGTGTTAATGTGCAGTACACACTGTGTTTAGTGTGTTAATGTGCAGTACACACTGTATTTAGTGTGTGTTAATGTGCAGTACACACTGTGTTTAGTGTGTTAATGTGCTGTACACACTGTGTTTAGTGTGTATTAATGTGCAGTACACACTGTGTTTAGTGTGTTAATGTGCTGTACACACTGTGTTTAGTGTGTATTAATGTGCAGTACACACTGTGTTTAGTGTGTGTTAATGTGCAGTACACCCTGTGTTTAGTGTGTTAATGTGCAGTACACACTGTATTTAGTGTGTTTTAATGTGCAGTACACACTGTGTTTAGTGTGTTAATGTGCAGTACACACTGTGTTTAGTTTGTTAATGTGCAGTACACACTGTCTTTAGTGTGTTAATGTGCAGTACACACTGTGTCTGTGTTTAGTGTGTTAATGTGCAGTACACACTGTGTTTAGTGTGTTAATGTGCAGTACACACTGTGTTTAGTGTGTGTTAATGTGCAGTACACACTGTGTTTAGTGTGTTAATGTGCAGTACACACTGTGTTTAGTGTGTGTTAATGTGCAGTACACACTGTATTTAGTGTGTGTTAATGTGCAGTACACACTGTGTTTAGTGTGTGTTAATGTGCAATACACACTGTGTTTAGTGTGTTAATGTGCAGTACACACTGTGTTTAGTGTGTGTTAATGTGCAGTACACACTGTGTTTAGTGTGTTAATATGCTGTACACACTGTGTTTAGTGTGTATTAATGTGCAGTACACACTGTGTTTAGTGTGTTAATGTGCAGTACACACTGTGTTTAGTGTGTATTAATGTGCAGTACACACTGTGTTTAGTGTGTTAAGTTGCAGTACACACTGTGTTTAGTGTGTTAATGTGCAGTATACACTGTGTTTAGTGTGTTAATGTGCAGTACACACTGTGTTTAGTGTGTGTTAATGTGCAGTACACAGTGTTTAGTGTGTGTTAATGTACAGTACACACTGTGTTTAGTTTGTTAATGTGCAGTACACACTGTGTTTAGTGTGTTAATGTGCAGTACACACTGTGTTTAGTGTGTGTTAATGTGCAGTACACACTGTAATTAGTGTGTGTTAATGTGCAGTACACACTGTGTTTAGTGTGTGTTAATGTGCAGTACACACTGTGTTTAGTGTGTTAATGTGCAGTACACACTGTTTTTAGTTTGTGTTAATGCGCAGTACACACTGTGTCTGTGTTTAGTGTGTTAATGTGCAGTACACACTGTGTTTAGTGTGTTAATGTGCAGTACACACTCTGTTTAGTTTGTTAATGTGCAGTACACACTGTCTTTAGTGTGTGTTAATGTGCAGTACACACTGTGTTTAGTGTGTGTTAATGCGCAGTACACACTGTGTCTGTGTTTAGTGTGTTAATGTGCAGTACACACTGTGTTTAGTGTGTTAATGCGCAGTACACACTGTGTTTAGTGTGTTAATGTGCAGTACACACTGTATTTAGTGTGTGTTAATGTGCAGTACACACTGTATTTAGTGTGTTAATGTGCAGTACACACTGTGTTTAGTATGTGTTAATGTGCTGTACACACTGTATTTAGTGTGTGTTAATGTGCAGTACACACTGTGTTTAGTGTTTGTTAATGTGCAGTACACACTGTATTTAGTGTGTGTTAATGTGCAGTACACACTGTCTTTAGTGTGTTAATGTGCAGTACACACTGTGTTTAGTGTGTTAATGTGCAGTACACACTGTATTTAGTGTGTGTTAATGTGCAGTACACACTGTGTTTAGTGTGTTAATGTGCTGTACACACTGTGTTTAGTGTGTATTAATGTGCAGTACACACTGTGTTTAGTGTGTTAATGTGCTGTACACACTGTGTTTAGTGTGTATTAATGTGCAGTACACACTGTGTTTAGTGTGTGTTAATGTGCAGTACACCCTGTGTTTAGTGTGTTAATGTGCAGTACACACTGTATTTAGTGTGTTTTAATGTGCAGTACACACTGTGTTTAGTGTGTTAATGTGCAGTACACACTGTGTTTAGTTTGTTAATGTGCAGTACACACTGTCTTTAGTGTGTTAATGTGCAGTACACACTGTGTCTGTGTTTAGTGTGTTAATGTGCAGTACACACTGTGTTTAGTGTGTTAATGTGCAGTACACACTGTGTTTAGTGTGTGTTAATGTGCAGTACACACTGTGTTTAGTGTGTTAATGTGCAGTACACACTGTGTTTAGTGTGTGTTAATGTGCAGTACACACTGTATTTAGTGTGTGTTAATGTGCAGTACACACTGTGTTTAGTGTGTGTTAATGTGCAGTACACACTGTGTTTAGTGTGTTAATGTGCAGTACACACTGTGTTTAGTTTGTGTTAATGCGCAGTACACACTGTGTCTGTGTTTAGTGTGTTAATGTGCAGTACACACTCTGTTTAGTTTGTTAATGTGCAGATATCACACTCTGTTTAGTTTGTTAATGTGCAGTACACACTGTCTTTAGTGTGTGTTAATGTGCAGTACACACTGTGTTTAGTGTGTGTTAATGCGCAGTACACACTGTGTCTGTGTTTAGTGTGTTAATGTGCAGTACACACTGTGTTTAGTGTGTTAATGCGCAGTACACACTGTGTTTAGTGTGTTAATGTGCAGTACACACTGTGTTTAGTGTGTGTTAATGTGCAGTACACAGTGTTTAGTGTGTGTTAATGTGCAGTACACACTGTGTTTAGTGTGTTAATGTGCAGTACACACTGTGTTTAGTTTGTTAATGTGCAGTACACACTGTGTTTAGTGTGTTAATGTGCAGTACACACTTTGTTTAGTGTGATCATGCGCATTACACACTGTGTTTAGTGTGTTAATGTGCTGTACACACTGTATTTAGTGTGTTAATGTGCAGTACACACTGTATTTAGTGTGTGTTAATGTGCAGTACACACTGTGTTTAGTGTGTTATTGTGCAGTACACACTGTGTTTAGTTTGTGTTAATGCGCAGTACACACTGTGTTTAGTTTGTTAATGTGCAGTACACACTGTCTTTAGTGTGTTAATGTGCAGTAAACACTGTGTCTGTGTTTAGTGTGTTAATGTGCAGTACACACTGTGTTTAGTGTGTGTTAATGTGCAGTACACACTGTGTTTAGTGTGTGTTAATGCGCAGTACACCCTGTGTTTAGTGTGTGTTAATGTGCAGTACACACTGTGTTTAGTGTGTTTTAATGTGCAGTACACACTGTGTTTAGTGTGTGTTAATGTGCAGTACACACTGTATTTAGTGTGTATTAATGTGTAGTACACCCTGTGTTTAGTGTGTGTTAATGTGCAGTACACACTGTGTTTAGTGTGTTAATGTGCAGTACACACTGTGTTTAGTGTGTTAATGTACAGTACACACTGTGTTTAGTGTGTGTTAATGTGCAGTATACACTGTGTTTAGTGTGTTAATGTGCAGTACACACTGTGTTTAGTGTGTGTTAATGTGCAGTACACAGTGTTTAGTGTGTGTTAATGTGCAGTACACACTGTGTTTAGTTTGTTAATGTGCAGTACACACTGTGTTTAGTGTGTTAATGTGCAGTACACACTGTGTTCAGTGTGTGTTAATGTGCTGTACACACTGTATTTAGTGTGTGTTAATGTGCAGTACACACTGTATTTAGTGTGTGTTAATGTGCAGTACACACTGTGTTTAGTGTGTGTTAATGTGCAGTACACACTGTGTTTAGTGTGTTAATGTGCAGTACACACTGTGTTTAGTTTGTGTTAATGCGCAGTACACACTGTGTCTGTGTTTAGTGTGTTAATGTGCAGTACACACTCTGTTTAGTTTGTTAATGTGCAGTACACACTGTGTTTAGTGTGTGTTAATGTGCAGTACACACTGTGTTTAGTGTGTTAATGTGCAGTACACACTGTGTTTAGTGTGTGTTAATGTGCAGTACACACTGTGTTTAGTGTGTGTTAATGTGCAGTACACACTGTGTTTAGTGTGTTAATGTGCAGTACACACTGTGTTCAGTGTGTTAATATGCAGTACACACTGTGTTCAGTGTGTTAAAGTGCAGTACACACTGTGTTTAGTGTGTTAATGTGCAGTACACACTGTGTTTAGTGTGTTAATGTGCAGTACACACTGTCTTTAGTGTGTGTTAATGTGCTGTACACACTGTGTTTAGTGTGTGTTAATGTGCAGTACACACTGTGTTTAGTGTGTGTTAATGCGCAGTACACACTGTGTTTAGTGTGTGTTAATGTGCAGTACACACTGTGTTTAGTGTGTGTTAATGTGCAGTACACACTGTGTTTAGTGTGTTAATGTGCAGTACACACTGTGTTTAGTGTGTGTTAATGTGCAGTACACAGTGTTTAGTGTGTGTTAATGTGCAGTACACACTGTGTTTAGTGTGTTAATGTGCAGTACACACTGTGTTTAGTTTGTTAATGTGCAGTACACACTGTGTTTAGTGTGTTAATGTGCAGTACACACTTTGTTTAGTGTGATCATGCGCAGTACACACTGTGTTTAGTGTGTTAATGTGCTGTACACACTGTATTTAGTGTGTTAATGTGCAGTACACACTGTATTTAGTGTGTGTTAATGTGCAGTACACACTGTGTTTAGTGTGTTATTGTGCAGTACACACTGTGTTTAGTTTGTGTTAATGCGCAGTACACACTGTGTCTGTGTTTAGTGTGTTAATGTGCAGTACACGCTGTGTTTAGTTTGTTAATGTGCAGTACACACTGTCTTTAGTGTGTTTTAATGTGCAGTACACACTGTGTTTAGTGTGTTAATGTGCAGTACACACTGTGTTTAGTTTGTTAATGTGCAGTACACACTGTCTTTAGTGTGTTAATGTGCAGTACACACTGTGTCTGTGTTTAGTGTGTTAATGTGCAGTACACACTGTGTTTAGTGTGTGTTAATGTGCAGTACACACTGTGTTTAGTGTGTGTTAATGCGCAGTACACCCTGTGTTTAGTGTGTGTTAATGTGCAGTACACACTGTGTTTAGTGTGTGTTAATGTGCAGTACACACTGTGTTTAGTGTGTGTTAATGTGCAGTACACACTGTATTTAGTGTGTGTTAATGTGTAGTACACCCTGTGTTTAGTGTGTGTTAATGTGCAGTACACACTGTGTTTAGTGTGTTAATGTGCAGTACACACTGTGTTTAGTGTGTTAATGTACAGTACACACTGTGTTTAGTGTGTGTTAATGTGCAGTACACACTGTGTTTAGTGTGTTAATGTGCAGTACACACTGTGTTTAGTGTGTTAATGTGCAGTACACACTGTGTTTAGTGTGTGTTAATGTGCAGTACACACTGTGTTTAGTGTGTGTTAATGTGCAGTACACAGTGTTTAGTGTTTGTTAATGTACAGTACACACTGTGTTGAGTTTGTTAATGTGCAGTACACACTGTGTTTAGTGTGTTAATGTGCAGTACACACTGTGTTTAGTGTGTTAATGTGCAGTACACACTGTATTTAGTGTGTGTTAATGTGCAGTACACACTGTATTTAGTGTGTGTTAATGTGCAGTACACACTGTGTTTAGTGTGTGTTAATGTGCAGTACACACTGTGTTTAGTGTGTTAATGTGCAGTACACACTGTGTTTAGTTTGTGTTAATGCGCAGTACACACTGTGTCTGTGTTTAGTGTGTTAATGTGCAGTACACACTCTGTGTAGTTTGTTAATGTGCAGTACACACTGTCTTTAGTATGTGTTAATGTGCAGTACACACTGTATTTAGTGTGTTAATGTGCAGTACACACTGTGTCTGTGTTTAGTGTGTTAATGTGCAGTACACACTGTGTTTAGTGTGTTAATGCGCAGTACACACTGTGTTTAGTGTGTTAATGTGCAGTACACACTGTATTTAGTGTGTGTTAATGTGCAGTACACACTGTATTTAGTGTGTTAATGTGCAGTACACACTGTGTTTAGTGTGTTAATGTGCAGTACACACTGTGTTTAGTGTGTTAATGTGCAGTACACACTGTGTTTAGTGTGTGTTAATGTGCTGTACACACTGTATTTAGTGTGTGTTAATGTGCAGTACACACTGTGTTTAGTGTTTGTTAATGTGCAGTACACACTGTATTTAGTGTGTGTTAATGTGCAGTACACACTGTCTTTAGTGTGTGTTAATGTGCAGTACACACTGTGTTTAGTGTGTTAATGTGCAGTACACACTGTATTTAGTGTGTGTTAATGTGCAGTACACACTGTGTTTAGTGTGTTAATGTGCTGTACACACTGTGTTTAGTGTGTATTAATGTGCAGTACACACTGTGTTTAGTGTGTTAATGTGCTGTACACACTGTGTTTAGTGTGTATTAATGTGCAGTACACACTGTGTTTAGTGTGTGTTAATGTGCAGTACACCCTGTGTTTAGTGTGTTAATGTGCAGTACACACTGTATTTAGTGTGTTTTAATGTGCAGTACACACTGTGTTTAGTGTGTTAATGTGCAGTACACACTGTGTTTAGTTTGTTAATGTGCAGTACACACTGTGTCTGTGTTTAGTGTGTTAATGTGCAGTACACACTGTGTTTAGTGTGTTAATGTGCAGTACACACTCTGTTTAGTTTGTTAATGTGCAGTACACACTGTGTTTAGTGTGTGTTAATGCGCAGTACACACTGTGTTTAGTGTGTGTTAATGCGCAGTACACACTGTCTTTAGTGTGTGTTAATGTGCAGTACACACTGTGTTTAGTGTGTGTTAATGTGCAGTACACACTGTATTTAGTGTGTGTTAATGCGCAGTACACCCTGTGTTTAGTGTGTGTTAATGCGCAGTACACCCTGTGTTTAGTGTGTGTTAATGTGCAGTACACACTGTCTTTAGTGTGTGTTAATGTGTAGTACACCCTGTGTTTAGTGTGTGTTAATGTGCAGTACACACTGTGTTTAGTGTGTTAATGTGCAGTACACACTGTGTTTAGTGTGTTAATGTACAGTACACACTGTGTTTAGTGTGTGTTAATGTGCAGTATACACTGTGTTTAGTGTGTTAATGTGCAGTACACACTGTGTTTAGTGTGTGTTAATGTGCAGTACACAGTGTTTAGTGTTTGTTAATGTACAGTACACACTGTGTTTAGTTTGTTAATGTGCAGTACACACTGTGTTTAGTGTGTGTTAATGTGCTGTACACACTGTATTTAGTGTGTGTTAATGTGCAGTACACACTGTATTTAGTGTGTGTTAATGTGCAGTACACACTGTGTTTAGTGTGTTAATGTGCAGTACACACTGTGTTTAGTTTGTGTTAATGCGCAGTACACACTGTGTCTGTGTTTAGTGTGTTAATGTGCAGTACACACTCTGTTTAGTTTGTTAATGTGCAGTACACACTGTCTTTAGTGTGTGTTAATGTGCAGTACACCCTGTGTTTAGTGTGTGTTAATGCGCAGTACACACTGTGTCTGTGTTTAGTGTGTTAATGTGCAGTACACACTTTGTTTAGTGTGTTAATGTGCAGTAAACACTGTATTTAGTGTGTGTTAATGTGCAGTACACACTGTGTTCAGTGTGTTAATGCGCAGTACACACTGTGTTTAGTGTGTTAATGTGCAGTACACACTGTATTTAGTGTGTGTTAATGTGCAGTACACACTGTGTTTAGTGTGTTAATGCGCAGTACACACTGTGTTTAGTGTGTTAATGTGCAGTACACACTGTATTTAGTGTGTGTTAATGTGCAGTACACACTGTGTTTAGTGTGTTAATGTGCAGTACACACTGTGTTTAGTGTGTGTTAATGTGCAGTACACACTGTGTTTAGTGTGTGTTAATGTGCTGTACACACTGTATTTAGTGTGTGTTAATGTGCAGTACACACTGTGTTTAGTGTGTTAATGTGCAGTACACACTGTGTTTAGTGTGTGTTAATGTGCAGTACACACTGTATTTAGTGTGTTAAGTTGCAGTACACACTGTGTTTAGTGTGTGTTAATGTGCAGTATACACTGTGTTTAGTGTGTTAATGTGCAGTACACACTGTGTTTAGTGTGTGTTAATGTGCAGTACACAGTGTTTAGTGTGTGTTAATGTACAGTACACACTGTGTTTAGTTTGTTAATGTGCAGTACACACTGTGTTTAGTGTGTTAATGTGCAGTACACACTGTGTTTAGTGTGTTAATGTGCAGTACACACTGTATTTAGTGTGTTAATGTGCAGTACACACTGTGTTTAGTGTGTTAATGTGCAGTACACACTGTGTTTAGTGTGTTAATGTGCAGTACACACTGTGTTTAGTGTGTGTTAATGTGCTGTACACACTGTATTTAGTGTGTGTTAATGTGCAGTACACACTGTGGTTAGTGTTTGTTAATGTGCAGTACACACTGTATTTAGTGTGTGTTAATGTGCAGTACACACTGTCTTTAGTGTGTGTTAATGTGCAGTACACACTGTGTTTAGTGTGTTAATGTGCAGTACACACTGTATTTAGTGTGTGTTAATGTGCAGTACACACTGTGTTTAGTGTGTTAATGTGCTGTACACACTGTGTTTAGTGTGTATTAATGTGCAGTACACACTGTGTTTAGTGTGTTAATGTGCTGTACACACTGTGTTTAGTGTGTATTAATGTGCAGTACACACTGTGTTTAGTGTGTGTTAATGTGCAGTACACCCTGTGTTTAGTGTGTTAATGTGCAGTACACACTGTATTTAGTGTGTTTTAATGTGCAGTACACACTGTGTTTAGTGTGTTAATGTGCAGTACACACTGTGTTTAGTTTGTTAATGTGCAGTACACAGTGTCTTTAGTGTGTTAATGTGCAGTACACACTGTGTCTGTGTTTAGTGTGTTAATGTGCAGTACACACTGTGTTTAGTGTGTTAATGTGCAGTACACACTGTGTTTAGTGTGTGTTAATGTGCAGTACACACTGTGTTTAGTGTGTGTTAATGCGCAGTACACCCTGTGTTTAGTGTGTGTTAATGTGCAGTACAAACTGTCTTTAGTGTGTGTTAATGTGCAGTACACACTGTGTTTAGTGTGTGTTAATGTGCAGTACACACTGTATTTAGTGTGTGTTAATGCGCAGTACACCCTGTGTTTAGTGTGTGTTAATGCGCAGTACACCCTGTGTTTAGTGTGTGTTAATGTGCAGTACACACTGTCTTTAGTGTGTGTTAATGTGTAGTACACCCTGTGTTTAGTGTGTGTTAATGTGCAGTACACACTGTGTTTAGTGTGTTAATGTGCAGTACACACTGTGTTTAGTGTGTTAATGTACAGTACACACTGTGTTTAGTGTGTGTTAATGTGCAGTATACACTGTGTTTAGTGTGTTAATGTGCAGTACACACTGTGTTTAGTGTGTGTTAATGTGCAGTACACAGTGTTTAGTGTTTGTTAATGTACAGTACACACTGTGTTTAGTTTGTTAATGTGCAGTACACACTGTGTTTAGTGTGTTAATGTGCAGTACACACTGTGTTTAGTGTGTGTTAATGTGCTGTACACACTGTATTTAGTGTGTGTTAATGTGCAGTACACACTGTATTTAGTGTGTGTTAATGTGCAGTACACACTGTGTTTAGTGTGTTAATGTGCAGTACACACTGCGTTTAGTTTGTGTTAATGCACAGTACACACTGTGTCTGTGTTCAGTGTGTTAATGTGCAGTACACACTCTGTTTAGTTTGTTAATGTGCAGTACACACTGTCTTTAGTGTGTGTTAATGTGCAGTACACACTGTGTTTAGTGTGTGTTAATGCGCAGTACACACTGTGTCTGTGTTTAGTGTGTTAATGTGCAGTACACACTTTGTTTAGTGTGTTAATGTGCAGTACACACTGTATTTAGTGTGTGTTAATGTGCAGTACACACTGTGTTTAGTGTGTTAATGCGCAGTACACACTGTGTTTAGTGTGTTAATGTGCAGTACACACTGTATTTAGTGTGTGTTAATGTGCAGTACACACTGTGTTTAGTGTGTTAATGCGCAGTACACACTGTGTTTAGTGTGTTAATGTGCAGTACACACTGTATTTAGTGTGTGTTAATGTGCAGTACACACTGTGTTTAGTGTGTTAATGTGCAGTACACACTGTGTTTAGTGTGTGTTAATGTGCTGTACACACTGTGTCTGTGTTTAGTGTGTTAATGTGCAGTACACACTGTATTTAGTGTGTGTTAATGTGCAGTACACACTGTGTTTAGTGTGTTAATGTGCTGTACACACTGTGTTTAGTGTGTATTAATGTGCAGTACACACTGTGTTTAGTGTGTTAATGTGCAGTACACACTGTGTTTAGTGTGTTAATGTGCAGTACACACTGTGTTTAGTGTGTTAATGTGCAGTACACACTGTCTTTAGTGTGTTAATGTGCAGTACACACTGTGTTTAGTGTGTTAATGTGCAGTACACACTGTGTTTAGTGTGTTAATGTGCAGTACACACTATCTTTAGTGTGTGTTAATGTGCAGTACACACTGTGTTTAGTGTGTTAATGTGCTGTACACACTGTGTTTAGTGTGTATTAATGTGCAGTACACACTGTGTTTAGTGTGTTAATGTGCTGTACACACTGTGTTTAGTGTGTATTAATGTGCAGTACACACTGTGTTTAGTGTGTTAATGTGCAGTACACACTGTGTTTAGTGTGTTAATGTGCAGTACACACTGTGTTTAGTGTGTTAATGTGCTGTACACACTGTGTTTAGTGTGTATTAATGTGCAGTACACACTGTGTTTAGTGTGTGTTAATGTGCAATACACACTGTGTTTAGTGTGTTAATGTGCAGTACACACTGTGTTTAGTGTGTGTTAATGTGCAGTACACACTGTGTTTAGTGTGTTAATGTGCTGTACACACTGTGTTTAGTGTGTATTAATGTGCAGTACACACTGTGTTTAGTGTGTTAATGTGCAGTACACACTGTGTTTAGTGTGTTAATGTGCAGTACACACTGTCTTTAGTGTGTTAATGTGCAGTACACACTGTGTTTAGTGTGTTAATGTGCAGTACACACTGTGTTTAGTGTGTTAATGTGCAGTACACACTATCTTTAGTGTGTGTTAATGTGCAGTACACACTGTGTTTAGTGTGTTAATGTGCTGTACACACTGTGTTTAGTGTGTATTAATGTGCAGTACACACTGTGTTTAGTGTGTTAATGTGCAGTACACACTGTGTTTAGTGTGTTAATGTGCAGTACACACTGTGTTTAGTGTGTTAATGTGCAGTACACACTGTGTTTAGTGTGTTAATGTGCAGTACACACTGTGTTTAGTGTGTGTTAATGTGCAGTACACACTGTGTTTAGTGTGTTAATGTGCTGTACACACTGTGTTTAGTGTGTATTAATGTGCAGTACACACTGTGTTTAGTGTGTTAATGTGCAGTACACACTGTGTTTAGTGTGTATTAATGTGCAGTACACACTGTGTTTAGTGTGTTAAGTTGCAGTACACACTGTGTTTAGTGTGTGTTAATGTGCAGTATACACTGTGTTTAGTGTGTTAATGTGCAGTACACACTGTGTTTAGTGTGTGTTAATGTGCAGTACACAGTGTTTAGTGTGTGTTAATGTACAGTACACACTGTGTTTAGTTTGTTAATGTGCAGTACACACTGTGTTTAGTGTGTTAATGTGCAGTACACACTGTGTTTAGTGTGTGTTAATGTGCAGTACACACTGTGTTTAGTGTGTGTTAATGTGCAGTACACACTGTGTTTAGTGTGTTAATGTGCAGTACACACTGTGTTTAGTGTGTGTTAATGTGCAGTACACACTGTGTTTAGTGTGTGTTAATGTGCAGTACACACTCTGTTTAGTTTGTTAATGTGCAGTACACACTCTGTTTAGTTTGTTAATGTGCAGTACACACTGTCTTTAGTGTGTGTTAATGTGCAGTACACACTGTGTTTAGTGTGTGTTAATGCGCAGTACACACTGTGTCTGTGTTTAGTGTGTTAATGTGCAGTACACACTGTGTTTAGTGTGTTAATGCGCAGTACACACTGTGTTTAGTGTGTTAATGTGCAGTACACACTGTATTTAGTGTGTGTTAATGTGCAGTACACACTGTATTTAGTGTGTTAATGTGCAGTACACACTGTGTTTAGTATGTGTTAATGTGCTGTACACACTGTATTTAGTGTGTGTTAATGTGCAGTACACACTGTGTTTAGTGTTTGTTAATGTGCAGTACACACTGTATTTAGTGTGTGTTAATGTGCAGTACACACTGTCTTTAGTGTGTGTTAATGTGCAGTACACACTGTGTTTAGTGTGTTAATGTGCAGTACACACTGTGTTTAGTGTGTTAATGTGCTGTACACACTGTGTTTAGTGTGTGTTAATGTGCAGTACACACTGTGTTTAGTGTGTTAATGTGCAGTACACACTGTGTTTAGTGTGTGTTAATATGCAGTACACAGTGTTTAGTGTGTGTTAATGTACAGTACACACTGTGTTTAGTGTGTGTTAATGTGCAGTACACACTGTGTTTAGTGTGTGTTAATGTGCAGTACAACCTGTGTTTAGTGTGTTAATGTGCAGTACACACTGTGTTTAGTGTGTGTTAATGTGCAGTACACACTGTGTTTAGTGTGTTAATGTGCAGTACACACTGTGTTTAGTGTGTGTTAATGTGCAGTACACAGTGTTTAGTGTGTGTTAATGTACAGTACACACTGTGTTTAGTGTGTGTTAATGTACAGTACACACTGTGTTTAGTGTGTGTTAATGTGCAGTACACCCTGTGTTTAGTGTGTTAATGTGCTGTACACACTGTGTTTAGTGTGTGTTAATGTGCAGTACACACTGTGTTTAGTGTGTTAATGTGCAGTACACACTGTGTTTAGTGTGTGTTAATGTGCAGTACACACTGTGTTTAGTGTGTTAATGTGCAGTACACACTGTATTTAGTGTGTTTTAATGTGCAGTACACACTGTGTTTAGTGTGTTAATGTGCAGTACACACTGTGTTTAGTTTGTTAATGTGCAGTACACACTGTCTTTAGTGTGTTAATGTGCAGTACACACTGTGTCTGTGTTTAGTGTGTTAATGCGCAGTACACACTGTGTTTAGTGTGTTAATGTGCAGTACACACTGTGTTTAGTGTGTGTTAATGTGCAGTACACACTGTGTTTAGTGTGTGTTAATGCGCAGTACACCCTGTGTTTAGTGTGTGTTAATGTGCAGTACACACTGTGTTTAGTGTGTGTTAATGTGCAGTACACACTGTATTTAGTGTGTGTTAATGCGCAGTACACCCTGTGTTTAGTGTGTGTTAATGCGCAATACACCCTGTGTTTAGTGTGTGTTAATGTGCAGTACACACTGTCTTTAGTGTGTGTTAATGTGTAGTACACCCTGTGTTTAGTGTGTGTTAATGTGCAGTACACACTGTGTTTAGTGTGTTAATGTGCAGTACACACTGTGTTTAGTGTGTTAATGTACAGTACACACTGTGTTTAGTGTGTGTTAATGTGCAGTATACACTGTGTTTAGTGTGTTAATGTGCAGTACACACTGTGTTTAGTGTGTGTTAATGTGCAGTACACAGTGTTTAGTGTTTGTTAATGTACAGTACACACTGTGTTGAGTTTGTTAATGTGCAGTACACACTGTGTTTAGTGTGTTAATGTGCAGTACACACTGTGTTTAGTGTGTTAATGTGCAGTACACACTGTGTTTAGTGTGTTAATGTGCAGTACACACTGTGTTTAGTGTGTTAATGTGCAGTACACACTGTCTTTAGTGTGTGTTAATGTGCTGTACACACTGTATTTAGTGTGTGTTAATGTGCAGTACACACTGTGTTTAGTGTGTTAATGTGCTGTACACACTGTGTTTAGTGTGTATTAATGTGCAGTACACACTGTGTTTAGTGTGTGTTAATGTGCTGTACACACTGTGTTTAGTGTGTATTAATGTGCAGTACACACTGTGTTTAGTGTGTTAATGTGCTGTACACACTGTGTTTAGTGTGTATTAATGTGCAGTACACACTGTGTTTAGTGTGTTAATGTGCAGTACACACTGTGTTTAGTGTGTTAATGTGCAGTACACACTGTATTTAGTGTGTGTTAATGTGCAGTACACACTGTCTTTAGTGTGTGTTAATGTGCAGTACACACTGTGTTTAGTGTGTTAATGTGCAGTACACACTGTATTTAGTGTGTTAATGTGCAGTACACACTGTATTTAGTGTGTGTTAATGTGCAGTACACACTGTGTTTAGTGTGTGTTAATGTGCAGTACACACTGTGTTTAGTGTGTTAATGTGCAGTACACACTGTCTTTAGTGTGTGTTAATGTGCTGTACACACTGTATTTAGTGTGTGTTAATGTGCAGTACACACTGTGTTTAGTGTGTTAATGTGCTGTACACACTGTGTTTAGTGTGTATTAATGTGCAGTACACACTGTGTTTAGTGTGTGTTAATGTGCAATACACACTGTGTTTAGTGTGTTAATGTGCAGTACACACTGTGTTTAGTGTGTGTTAATGTGCAGTACACACTGTGTTTAGTGTGTTAATGTGCTGTACACACTGTCTTTAGGGTGTATTAATGTGCAGTACACACTGTGTTTAGTGTGTTAATGTGCAGTACACACTGTGTTTAGTGTGTTAATGTGCAGTACACACTGTGTTTAGTGTGTTAATGTGCAGTACACACTGTCTTTAGTGTGTTAATGTGCAGTACACACTGTGTTTAGTGTGTTAATGTGCAGTACACACTGTGTTTAGTGTGTTAATGTGCAGTACACACTATCTTTAGTGTGTGTTAATGTGCAGTACACACTGTGTTTAGTGTGTTAATGTGCTGTACACACTGTGTTTAGTGTGTATTAATGTGCAGTACACACTGTGTTTAGTGTGTTAATGTGCTGTACACACTGTGTTTAGTGTGTATTAATGTGCAGTACACACTGTGTTTAGTGTGTTAATGTGCTGTACACACTGTGTTTAGTGTGTATTAATGTGCAGTACACACTGTGTTTAGTGTGTTAATGTGCAGTACACACTGTGTTTAGTGTGTTAATGTGCTGTACACACTGTGTTTAGTGTGTATTAATGTGCAGTACACACTGTGTTTAGTGTGTGTTAATGTGCAGTACACACTGTGTTTAGTGTGTTAATGTGCAGTACACACTGTCTTTATTGTGTGTTAATGTGCTGTACACACTGTATTTAGTGTGTGTTAATGTGCAGTACACACTGTGTTTAGTGTGTTAATGTGCTGTACACACTGTGTTTAGTGTGTATTAATGTGCAGTACACACTGTGTTTAGTGTGTGTTAATGTGCAGTACACACTGTGTTTAGTGTGTTAATGTGCAGTACACACTGTGTTTAGTGTGTGTTAATGTGCAGTACACACTGTGTTTAGTGTGTTAATGTGCTGTACACACTGTGTTTAGTGTGTATTAATGTGCAGTACACACTGTGTTTAGTGTGTTAATGTGCAGTACACACTGTGTTTAGTGTGTTAATGTGCAGTACACACTGTGTTTAGTGTGTTAATGTGCAGTACACACTGTCTTTAGTGTGTGTTAATGTGCAGTACACACTGTGTTTAGTGTGTTAATGTGCAGTACACACTGTATTTAGTGTTTGTTAATGTGCAGTACACACTGTATTTAGTGTGTTAATGTGCAGTACACACTGTGTTTAGTGTGTTAATGTGCAGTACACACTGTGTTTATTGTGTTAATGTGCAGTACACACTGTGTTTAGTGTGTGTTAATGTGCTGTACACACTGTATTTAGTGTGTGTTAATGTGCAGTACACACTGTGTTTAGTGTTTGTTAATGTGCAGTACACACTGTATTTAGTGTGTGTTAATGTGCAGTACACACTGTCTTTAGTGTGTGTTAATGTGCAGTACACACTGTGTTTAGTGTGTTAATGTGCAGTACACACTATATTTAGTGTGTGTTAATGTGCAGTACACACTGTGTTTAGTGTGTTAATGTGCTGTACACACTGTGTTTAGTGTGTATTAATGTGCAGTACACACTGTGTTTAGTGTGTTAATGTGCTGTACACACTGTGTTTAGTGTGTATTAATGTGCAGTACACACTGTGTTTAGTGTGTGTTAATGTGCAGTACACCCTGTGTTTAGTGTGTTAATGTGCAGTACACACTGTATTTAGTGTGTTTTAATGTGCAGTACACACTGTGTTTAGTGTGTTAATGTGCAGTACACACTGTGTTTAGTTTGTTAATGTGCAGTACACACTGTCTTTAGTGTGTTAATGTGCAGTACACACTGTGTCTGTGTTTAGTGTGTTAATGTGCAGTACACACTGTGTTTAGTGTGTTAATGTGCAGTACACACTGTGTTTAGTGTGTGTTAATGTGCAGTACACACTGTGTTTAGTGTGTGTTAATGCGCAGTACACCCTGTGTTTAGTGTGTGTTAATGTGCAGTACAAACTGTCTTTAGTGTGTGTTAATGTGCAGTACACACTGTGTTTAGTGTGTGTTAATGTGCAGTACACACTGTATTTAGTGTGTGTTAATGCGCAGTACACCCTGTGTTTAGTGTGTGTTAATGCGCAGTACACCCTGTGTTTAGTGTGTGTTAATGTGCAGTACACACTGTCTTTAGTGTGTGTTAATGTGTAGTACACCCTGTGTTTAGTGTGTGTTAATGTGCAGTACACACTGTGTTTAGTGTGTTAATGTGCAGTACACACTGTGTTTAGTGTGTTAATGTACAGTACACACTGTGTTTAGTGTGTGTTAATGTGCAGTATACACTGTGTTTAGTGTGTTAATGTGCAGTACACACTGTGTTTAGTGTGTGTTAATGTGCAGTACACAGTGTTTAGTGTTTGTTAATGTGCTGTACACACTGTGTTTAGTTTGTTAATGTGCAGTACACACTGTGTTTAGTGTGTTAATGTGCAGTACACACTGTGTTTAGTGTGTGTTAATGTGCTGTACACACTGTATTTAGTGTGTGTTAATGTGCAGTACACACTGTATTTAGTGTGTGTTAATGTGCAGTACACACTGTGTTTAGTGTGTGTTAATGTGCAGTACACACTGTGTTTAGTGTGTTAATGTGCAGTACACACTGTGTTTAGTTTGTGTTAATGCGCAGTACACACTGTGTCTGTGTTTAGTGTATTAATGTGCAGTACACACTCTGTTTAGTTTGTTAATATGCAGTACACACTGTCTTTAGTGTTTGTTAATGTGCAGTACACACTGTGTTTAGTGTGTGTTAATGCGCAGTACACACTGTGTCTGTGTTTAGTGTGTTAATGTGCAGTACACACTTTGTTTAGTGTGTTAATGTGCAGTACACACTGTATTTAGTGTGTGTTAATGTGCAGTACACACTGTGTTTAGTGTGTTAATGCGCAGTACACACTGTGTTTAGTGTGTTAATGTGCAGTACACACTGTATTTAGTGTGTGTTAATGTGCTGTACACACTGTATTTAGTGTGTGTTAATGTGCAGTACACACTGTGTTTAGTGTGTTAATGTGCTGTACACACTGTGTTTAGTGTGTATTAATGTGCAGTACACACTGTGTTTAGTGTGTGTTAATGTGCAATACACACTGTGTTTAGTGTGTTAATGTGCAGTACACACTGTGTTTAGTGTGTGTTAATGTGCAGTACACACTGTGTTTAGTGTGTTAATGTGCTGTACACACTGTGTTTAGTGTGTATTAATGTGCAGTACACACTGTGTTTAGTGTGTTAATGTGCAGTACACACTGTGTTTAGTGTGTTAATGTGCAGTACACACTGTGTTTAGTGTGTTAATGTGCAGTACACACTGTCTTTAGTGTGTTAATGTGCAGTACACACTGTGTTTAGTGTGTTAATGTGCAGTACACACTGTGTTTAGTGTGTTAATGTGCAGTACACACTATCTTTAGTGTGTGTTAATGTGCAGTACACACTGTGTTTAGTGTGTTAATGTGCTGTACACACTGTGTTTAGTGTGTATTAATGTGCAGTACACACTGTGTTTAGTGTGTTAATGTGCAGTACACACTGTGTTTAGTGTGTTAATGTGCAGTACACACTGTGTTTAGTGTGTTAATGTGCAGTACACACTGTGTTTAGTGTGTGTTAATGTGCTGTACACACTGTGTTTAGTGTGTATTAATGTGCAGTACACACTGTGTTTAGTGTGTGTTAATGTGCAATACACACTGTGTTTAGTGTGTTAATGTGCAGTACACACTGTGTTTAGTGTGTGTTAATGTGCAGTACACACTGTGTTTAGTGTGTTAATATGCTGTACACACTGTGTTTAGTGTGTATTAATGTGCAGTACACACTGTGTTTAGTGTGTTAATGTGCAGTACACACTGTGTTTAGTGTGTATTAATGTGCAGTACACACTGTGTTTAGTGTGTTAAGTTGCAGTACACACTGTGTTTAGTGTGTTAATGTGCAGTATACACTGTGTTTAGTGTGTTAATGTGCAGTACACACTGTGTTTAGTGTGTGTTAATGTGCAGTACACAGTGTTTAGTGTGTGTTAATGTACAGTACACACTGTGTTTAGTTTGTTAATGTGCAGTACACACTGTGTTTAGTGTGTTAATGTGCAGTACACACTGTGTTTAGTGTGTGTTAATGTGCAGTACACACTGTAATTAGTGTGTGTTAATGTGCAGTACACACTGTGTTTAGTGTGTGTTAATGTGCAGTACACACTGTGTTTAGTGTGTTAATGTGCAGTACACACTGTGTTTAGTTTGTGTTAATGCGCAGTACACACTGTGTCTGTGTTTAGTGTGTTAATGTGCAGTACACACTGTGTTTAGTGTGTTAATGTGCAGTACACACTCTGTTTAGTTTGTTAATGTGCAGTACACACTGTCTTTAGTGTGTGTTAATGTGCAGTACACACTGTGTTTAGTGTGTGTTAATGCGCAGTACACACTGTGTCTGTGTTTAGTGTGTTAATGTGCAGTACACACTGTGTTTAGTGTGTTAATGCGCAGTACACACTGTGTTTAGTGTGTTAATGTGCAGTACACACTGTATTTAGTGTGTGTTAATGTGCAGTACACACTGTATTTAGTGTGTTAATGTGCAGTACACACTGTGTTTAGTATGTGTTAATGTGCTGTACACACTGTGTTTAGTGTGTTAATGTGCTGTACACACTGTGTTTAGTGTGTATTAATGTGCAGTACACACTGTGTTTAGTGTGTTAATGTGCTGTACACACTGTGTTTAGTGTGTATTAATGTGCAGTACACACTGTGTTTAGTGTGTGTTAATGTGCAGTACACCCTGTGTTTAGTGTGTTAATGTGCAGTACACACTGTATTTAGTGTGTTTTAATGTGCAGTACACACTGTGTTTAGTGTGTTAATGTGCAGTACACACTGTGTTTAGTTTGTTAATGTGCAGTACACACTGTCTTTAGTGTGTTAATGTGCAGTACACACTGTGTCTGTGTTTAGTGTGTTAATGTGCAGTACACACTGTGTTTAGTGTGTTAATGTGCAGTACACACTGTGTTTAGTGTGTGTTAATGTGCAGTACACACTGTGTTTAGTGTGTGTTAATGCGCAGTACACCCTGTGTTTAGTGTGTGTTAATGTGCAGTACAAACTGTCTTTAGTGTGTGTTAATGTGCAGTACACACTGTGTTTAGTGTGTGTTAATGTGCAGTACACACTGTATTTAGTGTGTGTTAATGCGCAGTACACCCTGTGTTTAGTGTGTGTTAATGCGCAGTACACCCTGTGTTTAGTGTGTGTTAATGTGCAGTACACACTGTCTTTAGTGTGTGTTAATGTGTAGTACACCCTGTGTTTAGTGTGTGTTAATGTGCAGTACACACTGTGTTTAGTGTGTTAATGTGCAGTACACACTGTGTTTAGTGTGTTAATGTACAGTACACACTGTGTTTAGTGTGTGTTAATGTGCAGTATACACTGTGTTTAGTGTGTTAATGTGCAGTACACACTGTGTTTAGTGTGTGTTAATGTGCAGTACACAGTGTTTAGTGTTTGTTAATGTGCTGTACACACTGTGTTTAGTTTGTTAATGTGCAGTACACACTGTGTTTAGTGTGTTAATGTGCAGTACACACTGTGTTTAGTGTGTGTTAATGTGCTGTACACACTGTATTTAGTGTGTGTTAATGTGCAGTACACACTGTATTTAGTGTGTGTTAATGTGCAGTACACACTGTGTTTAGTGTGTGTTAATGTGCAGTACACACTGTGTTTAGTGTGTTAATGTGCAGTACACACTGTGTTTAGTTTGTGTTAATGCGCAGTACACACTGTGTCTGTGTTTAGTGTATTAATGTGCAGTACACACTCTGTTTAGTTTGTTAATATGCAGTACACACTGTCTTTAGTGTTTGTTAATGTGCAGTACACACTGTGTTTAGTGTGTGTTAATGCGCAGTACACACTGTGTCTGTGTTTAGTGTGTTAATGTGCAGTACACACTTTGTTTAGTGTGTTAATGTGCAGTACACACTGTATTTAGTGTGTGTTAATGTGCAGTACACACTGTGTTTAGTGTGTTAATGCGCAGTACACACTGTGTTTAGTGTGTTAATGTGCAGTACACACTGTATTTAGTGTGTGTTAATGTGCTGTACACACTGTATTTAGTGTGTGTTAATGTGCAGTACACACTGTGTTTAGTGTGTTAATGTGCTGTACACACTGTGTTTAGTGTGTATTAATGTGCAGTACACACTGTGTTTAGTGTGTGTTAATGTGCAATACACACTGTGTTTAGTGTGTTAATGTGCAGTACACACTGTGTTTAGTGTGTGTTAATGTGCAGTACACACTGTGTTTAGTGTGTTAATGTGCTGTACACACTGTGTTTAGTGTGTATTAATGTGCAGTACACACTGTGTTTAGTGTGTTAATGTGCAGTACACACTGTGTTTAGTGTGTTAATGTGCAGTACACACTGTGTTTAGTGTGTTAATGTGCAGTACACACTGTCTTTAGTGTGTTAATGTGCAGTACACACTGTGTTTAGTGTGTTAATGTGCAGTACACACTGTGTTTAGTGTGTTAATGTGCAGTACACACTATCTTTAGTGTGTGTTAATGTGCAGTACACACTGTGTTTAGTGTGTTAATGTGCTGTACACACTGTGTTTAGTGTGTATTAATGTGCAGTACACACTGTGTTTAGTGTGTTAATGTGCAGTACACACTGTGTTTAGTGTGTTAATGTGCAGTACACACTGTGTTTAGTGTGTTAATGTGCAGTACACACTGTGTTTAGTGTGTGTTAATGTGCTGTACACACTGTGTTTAGTGTGTATTAATGTGCAGTACACACTGTGTTTAGTGTGTGTTAATGTGCAATACACACTGTGTTTAGTGTGTTAATGTGCAGTACACACTGTGTTTAGTGTGTGTTAATGTGCAGTACACACTGTGTTTAGTGTGTTAATATGCTGTACACACTGTGTTTAGTGTGTATTAATGTGCAGTACACACTGTGTTTAGTGTGTTAAGTTGCAGTACACACTGTGTTTAGTGTGTATTAATGTGCAGTACACACTGTGTTTAGTGTGTTAAGTTGCAGTACACACTGTGTTTAGTGTGTTAATGTGCAGTATACACTGTGTTTAGTGTGTTAATGTGCAGTACACACTGTGTTTAGTGTGTGTTAATGTGCAGTACACAGTGTTTAGTGTGTGTTAATGTACAGTACACACTGTGTTTAGTTTGTTAATGTGCAGTACACACTGTGTTTAGTGTGTTAATGTGCAGTACACACTGTGTTTAGTGTGTGTTAATGTGCAGTACACACTGTAATTAGTGTGTGTTAATGTGCAGTACACACTGTGTTTAGTGTGTGTTAATGTGCAGTACACACTGTGTTTAGTGTGTTAATGTGCAGTACACACTGTGTTTAGTTTGTGTTAATGCGCAGTACACACTGTGTCTGTGTTTAGTGTGTTAATGTGCAGTACACACTGTGTTTAGTGTGTTAATGTGCAGTACACACTCTGTTTAGTTTGTTAATGTGCAGTACACACTGTCTTTAGTGTGTGTTAATGTGCAGTACACACTGTGTTTAGTGTGTGTTAATGCGCAGTACACACTGTGTCTGTGTTTAGTGTGTTAATGTGCAGTACACACTGTGTTTAGTGTGTTAATGCGCAGTACACACTGTGTTTAGTGTGTTAATGTGCAGTACACACTGTATTTAGTGTGTGTTAATGTGCAGTACACACTGTATTTAGTGTGTTAATGTGCAGTACACACTGTGTTTAGTATGTGTTAATGTGCTGTACACACTGTATTTAGTGTGTGTTAATGTGCAGTACACACTGTGTTTAGTGTTTGTTAATGTGCAGTACACACTGTATTTAGTGTGTGTTAATGTGCAGTACACACTGTCTTTAGTGTGTGTTAATGTGCAGTACACCCTGTGTTTAGTGTGTTAATGTGCAGTACACACTGTATTTAGTGTGTTTTAATGTGCAGTACACACTGTGTTTAGTGTGTTAATGTGCAGTACACACTGTGTTTAGTTTGTTAATGTGCAGTACACACTGTGTTTAGTGTGTTAATGTGCAGTACACACTGTGTCTGTGTTTAGTGTGTTAATGTGCAGTACACACTGTGTTTAGTGTGTTAATGTGCAGTACACACTGTGTTTAGTGTGTGTTAATGTGCAGTACACACTGTGTTTAGTTTGTTAATGTGCAGTACACACTGTGTTTAGTGTGTTAATGTGCAGTACACACTGTGTTTAGTGTGTGTTAATGTGCAGTACACACTGTATTTAGTGTGTGTTAATGTGCAGTACACACTGTGTTTAGTGTGTGTTAATGTGCAGTACACACTGTGTTTAGTGTGTTAATGTGCAGTACACACTGTGTTTAGTTTGTGTTAATGCGCAGTACACACTGTGTCTGTGTTTAGTGTGTTAATGTGCAGTACACACTCTGTTTAGTTTGTTAATGTGCAGATATCACACTCTGTTTAGTTTGTTAATGTGCAGTACACACTGTCTTTAGTGTGTGTTAATGTGCAGTACACACTGTGTTTAGTGTGTGTTAATGCGCAGTACACACTGTGTCTGTGTTTAGTGTGTTAATGTGCAGTACACACTGTGTTTAGTGTGTTAATGCGCAGTACACACTGTGTTTAGTGTGTTAATGTGCAGTACACACTGTGTTTAGTGTGTGTTAATGTGCAGTACACACTGTATTTAGTGTGTTTTAATGTGCAGTACACACTGTGTTTAGTGTGTTAATGTGCAGTACACACTGTGTTTAGTTTGTTAATGTGCAGTACACACTGTCTTTAGTGTGTTAATGTGCAGTACACACTGTGTTTAGTGTGTTAATGTGCAGTACACACTGTGTTTAGTGTGTGTTAATGTGCAGTACACACTGTGTTTAGTGTGTGTTAATGCGCAGTACACCCTGTGTTTAGTGTGTGTTAATGTGCAGTACACACTGTCTTTAGTGTGTGTTAATGTGCAGTACACACTGTATTTAGTGTGTGTTAATGCGCAGTACACCCTGTGTTTAGTGTGTGTTAATGCGCAGTACACCCTGTGTTTAGTGTGTGTTAATGTGCAGTACACACTGTCTTTAGTGTGTGTTAATGTGTAGTACACCCTGTGTTTAGTGTGTGTTAATGTGCAGTACACACTGTGTTTAGTGTGTTAATGTGCAGTACACACTGTGTTTAGTGTGTTAATGTACAGTACACACTGTGTTTAGTGTGTGTTAATGTGCAGTATACACTGTGTTTAGTGTGTTAATGTGCAGTACACACTGTGTTTAGTGTGTGTTAATGTGCAGTACACAGTGTTTAGTGTTTGTTAATGTACAGTACACAGTGTTTAGTGTTTGTTAATGTACAGTACACACTGTGTTTAGTTTGTTAATGTGCAGTACACACTGTGTTTAGTGTGTTAATGTGCAGTACACACTGTGTTTAGTGTGTGTTAATGTGCAGTACACAGTGTTTAGTGTTTGTTAATGTACAGTACACACTGTGTTTAGTTTGTTAATGTGCAGTACACACTGTGTTTAGTGTGTTAATGTGCAGTACACACTGTGTTTAGTGTGTTAATGTGCAGTACACACTGTGTTTAGTGTGTTAATGTGCAGTACACACTGTGTTTAGTGTGTTAATGTGCAGTACACACTGTCTTTAGTGTGTGTTAATGTGCTGTACACACTGTATTTAGTGTGTGTTAATGTGCAGTACACACTGTGTTTAGTGTGTATTAATGTGCAGTACACACTGTGTTTAGTGTGTATTAATGTGCTGTACACACTGTGTTTAGTGTGTATTAATGTGCAGTACACACTGTGTTTAGTGTGTTAATGTGCAGTACACACTGTGTTTAGTGTGTTAATGTGCAGTACACACTGTCTTTAGTGTGTGTTAATGTGCTGTACACACTGTATTTAGTGTGTGTTAATGTGCAGTACACACTGTGTTTAGTGTGTATTAATGTGCAGTACACACTGTGTTTAGTGTGTATTAATGTGCTGTACACACTGTGTTTAGTGTGTATTAATGTGCAGTACACACTGTGTTTAGTGTGTTAATGTGCAGTACACACTGTCTCTCTCTCTCTCTCGCTCTCTCTCTCTCTTGCTCACTCTCTCTTTCTCTCTCTCTCTCTCTCTCTCGCTCTCTCTCTCTATCTCTCTCTCCCTCTC
>NC_137643.1:26457789-26460289 GCF_963383615.2 Lipophrys pholis
GACCATCTACTCGTCACAGATCTCTCAATGCAAACACGCCCACACCGACCTCCATATTGGACTTTTAACATCCAGCTCACACAGGACATGTCCTTCTGTCAGGCCTTTGCCGTCTTCTGACTCAGTGGAGACGGAGGAAACTGGACTTTGTGAGTTTGGCCAAATGGTGGGAGGTGGGGAAAACCCAAATTCAACTTTTCTGCAGGCAGTACACCGCACACAGGACACAAACACAAAAAGACCATCTCCATCGTCTAGAAAAGGAAATTAGCACTTGGAAGAAGAAATTAGTAAAGGAACAGAGAGCAATAGAACATTACCTGGCAGGAATAAAGCTTTAAATACTTTCCTCCACACTAAAGAAAAAGGGGCTTTACTCAAAAACCATATCACCTCAATTAAAGAAATAGATGCTCCGACCCGCTACTTCTTCAAATTAGAAAGAAAACCCAGGACAATAATATGATGACACACCTCAAACATAGCAATGGAACAATAACAACAGACCCCTCTGAGATGAGGAAGCTGGCCATCAGTTTCTACTCAGACCTGTTCAGTGCAGAGACCTGCGACCCTGGTAACGTGGACCAGATCCTGGAGGGGCTCCCACGGCTGGAGGAGTCCATATCAGCCTCGCTGGAGTCCAGCTTCTCCCTTGAAGACATGTCCACGGCGCTCCAGCAGCTCAGCTGTGGACGGTCTCCCGGGATCGATGGCCTCCCTACAGAGTTCTACAGCAGTTTCTGGACTCTGCTGGGGGAAGACCTGTTTCCAGGTCCTGAACTACTGCTTGGACACTGGACTGTTGCCTTTGAGCTGCACGAGGGCCGTCCTGACCCTGCTGCCCAAGAAAGGAGATCTGGGCCTGCTGAAGAACTGGAGGCCCGTCTCACTCCTCTGCACAGACTATAAAATAATAGCCAGATGCATCGGCAATAGACTAAAAGACTGTCTGGACAACATCATCACAGTGGGACAAACATACTGCGTCCCGGAACGAAGCATCATGGACAATATATTTTTGATGAGAGACATTATTGACATTTCACACTCACAGGAGCTAAAAGTAGGACTGTCCTCCATTGACCAGGAGAAAGCTTTTGATAGAGTTGATCACCTTTATTTATTTAAAACACTTTCTTCTTTTGGTTTTGGGAGAAAATTTATTTCTTGGATTAAATTACTCTACACAGGAGCCACCGTACTGATGAAAGTTGGAGGGGGGGCTGAGCCGACCGGTCCCTGTTCAGAGAGGGATCAGGCAGGGCTGTCCTCTGTCCGGGATGCTGTACAGCATCGCCATTGAGCCCCTCTTGCTCAGCTCAGGAGCAGTCTGCCAGGCCTTTCAATTCCAGGAAGTGGGGGAACTGTTGTGCTATCAGCTTATGCTGATGACATAACAGTTTTCATCACCCACAGAACAGACATCCAGACCCTGCAAAGCAAACTCACCTTGTACGAGAAGTTCTCCTCAGCCAAGGTGAACTGGACAAGTGTGAAGGGCTTCTCCTGGGGCAGTGGAACAACCAGCAGCCAACTCTACCTGCTGGGCGAGAGTCAGTGCCCGATTGTCTCGATGGACTTGGGTCCAGCCACAGCTGTCTTACAGGGGGAGGACTTTGGTTGTTAACAACTTGGCCGCTTCAATGCTCTGGCACCGCTTCACTGTGCTGGAGCCTCCTGCAGCCTGATCAAAGATATCCAGAGCAGACTGGTGAACTTCTTCTGGGGCGGAGCTCACTGGACCAGAGCTTCAGTCCTGTACCTTCCTCTGTCTGAGGGAGGTCAGGGGCTAATCGACATCCAGAGCCGCCTGAAGACCCTCCGTCTCCTGACCGCACAGCGCTACCTGTACCACCCAGAACAGCTATGGGCAGAAACGGCATCTGTACTGTTGGGAAGAGTCGGAAACCTCCACTACAATAAACATCTGTTCCTCCTCGACCTGGCTGAAGTGGATCCATCAAGCACATCAGTCTTCTACCAGTCTGTCCTGAGAGCCTGGAGGACTGTCCTCACTGCCCGGAGAGACTCTTCCCAGGTGTGTGGCAACGTAAGAGAAGAGCCACTGTTCCACAACCCCATGATCCAAGCCAGGCTCCTCCGCTCCCCGACCATACAGAGGACCCTAACATCAGCTGGTCTGACCAAGCTGGGCGACCTGGAGGACGGTGGGACAGTGGAAGACTGCAGCCAGGTTGACCCAAGAGGACTGGGCTCAAATCACAAAGACTGGTGGAGAAACTGCTGGAGGAGGTGGTGAGAGCTCTACCTGGCTCCTTCAGGGAGGCTCTGGGAAGGAAACACCAACCGACCAAAGAGCCACAACCTTCATCGTCCCTCAGCTGTCCATCAGTGCTGCGGTCAGGGAGCAGAGGTGGACAATGGACTTCTTCTCTCCTTCTCAACACCAAAACTCTCTAAGTTTTCCCAACTGCAGAAGAAGGACCTCTACATAATCACAGTAAAAGTCATAATTGTGCGTCACTGACTGGTGTCC
>NC_137643.1:26465289-26550289 GCF_963383615.2 Lipophrys pholis
GTCCGGAGGTCTGGACTAGGAACCCTGATCAACAGATCCAGGATCTCTCCTTCCTGGGCTGACTGATCCAGACACTGGGTCCTGATCACCGTTACTACCAAGCAGGTTATCAACTCTCTGGTTCAACCCAGATCTACGTGTGAGCATGAAAGGGGCGGAGCTTGCAGCGTCTGACCAATCACACACAGAGAAACCCTGCAGAGCAGTTTACAGATTTACTGAAGGAGCAGTTAATCTCTGAGATTATGAAGAATTCAAACATCCAGCAGCTCAAAGCAACACTGCTGCTGCAGCCAGAACCTTCCTGACTGGTAATCCTGACTTGGTGAGATTATACCAGATTAATTTATCAGCGATATGAACGGACAGCACGTCTGCTAATCAATCAGTTTCACTTTATTCCAGCAGAAACGTGTCGGGCTGAACTTCCTCACTGATCTTCTTAAGTTTATATTTTCTATCCAGTTGTTTTGAGTGTTTGATGTTGGAATATTAATTCATCACCGTGACGACACCAGGAGTTCTGGTTCCATCAATTCATGGTTCTGCAGGTCTGTCAGGTGTGATCATGAACCTCATTATTCCAGATCAACAGAACCTGGAACAAGTCCAGAACCAGAACCTCCTTCAGAGCCTCAGAGACCAGGATTTATTTTATTATGTCAAAAAGATCTCTAAATTAATTGATCTCCTCTCTGCTGCAGCTCAGAGCTCAACCTGCCCACCAATCACCATCACTTAAGAATGGGCGGGGCATTTTCCAAGAGATCTGATTGGTCAGGAGGCGGAGCTCTGACCTCTTATCATAACCTAACATAACCTGCTCCGGAGCAGGTTAAACATCCAGCGTCAGTCACCAGGTGATTTATCCTGGTGAGAAGTGAGCGAGAGTCGTAGTACAGAAAACCAGAGTTAATCCTGAACTTATCTGGAGAAGAGGAAATCCAGCTTCACAGTACAGGCCTCTGGTCCTGCAGGGTCTCCCTGGTCCCTGTTTGAGGTCTCTCATCCAAAACACACAGGATGGAGAACCTCCAGGACCAGAGGTGGACACCTCTGCATTACGAGCCTCTTCTTGTGTCACACTGAATGATTCCTCTTTGGTTTCCATAAAGGTTCAGCGTGGCTGCAGCAGAGGTCCTGGTGAACATGGGGGGCTGGAATCCCTCCAGGAAGCTGCTGCGACCACAAAGAGGATTCTGATCAGAGTTTTTGAATCCGAGTTCCCAGTGAAAAAAACAGCAAGCTAAAGCATGAAGGAAACAAGGAAACGTGGACACTGGGATTCAGCTTGATTTTCTTCATGCAGATGGAGAACAAACGTCTCCTTTCTCCTCGATCTTCTCACAAAAACCTGTAGAGCAACAGACAGCGTCAGCCAATCAGAGCGCAGGAAGGGGAAACCAGGAAGTACACCTGTCATGTATTCATACTGCTTCATGGATTCATGTCGGAGTATTCACGGCAAGAAATCAACTGTGTTAAACGAGAGACACTCGGCCAGCTTCATGGGAGGAGGAGGACCTTCATCTGCTGTCAGCTCCTCCGAGTCTTCATGTTTCCCCTCAGCCCCTACACACACACACACACACACACACACACACACACACACACACACACACACACACACACACACACACACACACACACACACACACACACACACACACACACACACACACACACACACACACACACACACACAGTATTCAGTTCAGTTGAAGTTACATCAGTTAGAGGGAGGAAGATGCTCTATGATCTGGACTAACATGAGTCTGCTCTGAGAAAGAGTCGAGGATTAATCACACCTGCTTTGGATAAATGCTAATGCTACTCACAGTGGGGCCTGTTTCATACAGTCGCCAGGAGTTGAGATTATTGAGGTTCCTCCTCCAGTAAACTGCAGTTAAGTCAAATAGTAACAGAGCTGCTCTTCACTGGAGACTAAAGCTCTGGATAATGCTAAAGCTAATGCTAATGAGCATTGAGACAGAAGCTCTGCAACTCGACTGTTTTTAGCTTCAACAAAAGTTACAGGTCAGAAGTACATCACTTACTGGGTTACTCAATGTGTGTGTGTGTGTGTGTGTGTGTGTGTGTGTGTGTGTGTGTGTGTGTGTGTGTGTGTGTGTGTGTGTGTGTGTGTGTGTGTGTGTGTGTGTGTGTGTGTGTGTGTGTGTGTGTTACTGTAGATGAGCAGCATCCTTCCCGGGCTCTGGTTGAATACCAGGTGGTAGACCAGCGTCATGCAGTGGGGACACGACATGTAGATGTCGAACTGATCCTCACTGTCGTAGGGAGAGCAGCCTGATGCGTTCACCTGCACTCCTGCAACCACACACACACACACACACACACACACACAGACACACACAGACACACACACACACACACACACACACACACACACACACACACACACACACACACACACACACACACACACACACACACACACACAGCAGAGTAGTGAATAAAGGTTGTGTGTGCATGTGTGTGTGTGCATGTGCATGTGCGTGTGTGTGTGTGTGTGTGTGTGTGTGTGTGTGTGTGTGTGTGTGTGTGTGTGTGTGTGTGTGTGTGTGTGTGTGTGTGTGTGTGTGTGTGTGTGTGTGTGTGTGTGTGTGTTCTGGACTCACCAGGGTTCATCAGGTGCATGGTGTGGTTGGAGGTCTCGGGGTCAGACGCAGTCATGTTCACATAAAAGGTCAGACAGCTTCCGCCTCTGCACACAACAACAACAACAACAACAACAACAACAACAACAACAACAACAACAACAACAACACAATGAGTGAGGTGAGGTGAGGTTCCCAGCCAGCGCCTCGCTGCCCCCTGCTGGGGGCTGCACTGCTGCAGGGACGCACTCACAGCACATTTCTCTCCACGCAGGCGACGGTCTTATTGTCCTCCATCAAATTCATCTCCACCACTGAGCTGTTGGCATATCTGACTAACTCCAGCCCGCCGGGATAGTCCGAGAAGCCCTGGATCAGGACCCAGCGCACCCCCAGCACCTGAGAGACAGGTATATACAACCACAGGTATCACCACAACACCCGTGGGTTTATGTGTGTCCTCTTTGTCACCGGGAAGAGATGTCAAGTCAACTGGATTCTAATCATGTGTCACGAATGAGGAGCAAAACACACAGTACAGCTGTACACACGTGTACAAGAGGTACAGGTGTACACGGAGTTACCTGTGTACACACAGCACAGGTGTACACACGGTACAGCTGCACACACAGGGGTACAGGTCTTCACGCAGCATAGGCTCACCTGCTGAATGTCGCTCTGCGGCAGCCTTTCGGGCAGTCCACACTCCTGATCTGCTGCCTTGGCCTTTGAGCAGAGCAGCATCAGCAGCATCACTGATAATACCGGCTTCATCCTGCTGACGTGACACGGAGGTCAGACTGTTGGTCAGACGTGTACAGCAACTACTCGCCTCAATCACAGAGTGGCTGACTGTGACTGTGTTTTTATAAGAGACCCACAACTGTGACTCCACATCTGGACCCTGACCCCCCCCCCCCCCCCCCCCCGCCACACACACACACACACACACACACACACACACACACACACACACACACACACACACACACACACACACACACACACACACACACACACACACACACACAGAGTAAATCTCCACCCACTCAGATATCGATGTCTGCCTTCACCCCTGTGCATCCAAATACACAGTTATTTTTGACCTTCACTATTCAACACAAAACACACAAATACATAAAACCAAGCACACAAGCTGCTCTGAGACAAAAACCATCCTGATAGTACCCTGATAGTACCCTGATGGTACCATCCTGACTTTACCCTGATAGTACCCTGATAGTACCATCCTGACTTTACCCTGATAGTACCCTGATAGTACCATCCTGACAGTACCCTGATAGTACCCTGATTGTACCATCCTGACTTTACCCTGATAGTACCCTGATAGTACCATCCTGACTTTACCCTGATAGTACCCTCATAGTACCATCCTGACAGTACCCTGATAGTACCCTCATAGTACCATCCTGACTTTACCCTGATAGTACCCTCATAATACCATCCTGACTTTACCCTGATAGTACCCTTATAGTACCATCCTGACCTTACCCTGATAGTACCCTGATAGTACCATCCTGACAGTACCCTGATAGTACCATCCTGACTTTACCCTGATAGTACCCTGATAGTGCCATCCTGACTTTACCCTGATAGTACCCTGATAGTACCATCCTGACAGTACCCTGATAGTACCATCCTGACTTTACCCTGACAGTACCCTGATAGTACCCTGATAGTACCATCCTGACAGTACCCTGATAGTACCATCCTGACTTTACCCTGATAGTACCATCCTGACTTTACCCTGACAGTACCCTGATAGTACCCTGATAGTACCATCCTGACAGTACCCTGATAGTACCCTGATAGTACCATCCTGACTTTACCCTGATAGTACCCTGATAGTACCATCCTGACAGTACCCTGATAGTACCCTGATAGTACCCTGATAGTACCATCCTGACAGTACCATCCTGACTTTACCCTGATAGTACCCTGATAGTACCATCCTGACAGTACCATCCTGACTTTACCCTGATAGTACCCTGATAGTACCATCCTGACTTTACCCTGATAGTACCATCCTGACAGTACCATCCTGACTTTACCCTGATAGTACCCTGATAGTACCATCCTGACTTTACCCTGATAGTACCATCCTGACAGTACCATCCCGACTTTACCCTGATAGTACCCTGATAGTACCATCCTGACTTTACCCTGATAGTACCATCCTGACAGTACCATCCTGACTTTACCCTGATAGTACCCTGATAGTACCATCCTGACAGTACCATCCTGACTTTACCCTGATAGTACCCTGATAGTACCATCCTGACTTTACTCTGATAGTACCCTGATAGTACCATCCTGACAGTACCATCCTGACTTTACCCTGATAGTACCCTGATAGTACCATCCTGACAGTACCATCCTGACTTTACCCTGATAGTACCCTGATAGTACCATCCTGATAGTACCATCCTGACTTTACTCTGATAGTACCCTGATAGTACCATCCTGACTTTACTCTGATAGTACCCTGATAGTACCATCCTGACTTTACCCTTATAGTACCCTGATAGTACCATCCTGACTTTACCCTTATAGTACCCTGATAGTACCATCCTGACTTTACCCTGTTTTAGGGACAGACTGGGCAGTCTAGATGGGGGTCTTGGATGAGTCCAGGGTCAAGGATATTGCTTCCAGAAAGCCACGGGTACACCTCCCCGAGGTGGTGGTAACCTCCGTGGTGTAACTCTATAAAGCACAGAGCAGCGCGGGTCTCAGCCACCGATGATCCCAGGATCCCTGATAGAAAGCAGCAGGTCTCTGTCACGGCTTCAGGGCAGGAGGAGCAGCACCAGCCAGTCGGGCTGTTCACGAGGGGGCAGAGAGGAGTCTGGGGCAGTTGATGGGACAGGTCCAGAGTTGACTCCAAAGTCAGAGACCAGACTCCCAGTCAGCGTGAAGGTTGTATCTGCATTCAAGAGAGTCCGAGGACGACGAGACGGTTTCAACCAGAACCTCAGAATGCCACCTGAAGCTGGACCGAGGTCGTAGACCACAGATCCTGGACAGGGTCTTTGTTCTTTATGTGGACATTGTGTCTCCCCGAGTTCTAATACACTTTAGTTTATTTAATCGAGCAGGTCAGTCTTCCTCCATTTTTAAATTATTCGTCGCACTTCTCAGTCTGTCTGTGCAGCTGTGTGTGTGTGTGTGTGTGTGTGTGTGTGTGTGTGTGTGTGTGTGTGTGTGTGTGTGTGTGTGTGTGTGTGTGTGTGTGTGTGTGTGTGTGTGTGTGTGTGTACATTGAACACTGAATCAATACATCAGTGTTTTCAGGGCCATTGAATGTAACGCAACATTTGGTATTAATGTTAAACTGTGTGTTTGTGTTCTACATGAGACGGGTGAAAAGTCACTGGGGCGGCGGCATCACGAGACAAATCATTGACCTGTACAGTCTCAGCAGTACTCCAGAACCAACGCGGACTCGGCTCGGCAGACAAACATTGATTCCACTTTCAGCTTTAATGTATCAGAGTTACGATGCCGTCTGGAGAAAGTTTAAAGGAAATAAGAATCCAAAAGCATCGAGTCAAAGGGATGCTTTATTACATTTAACACACACACACGGAATGGTGCTGAGATGAGGAGTGTTTGTGGTTCAGCGCCGGTTGCCATGGCGACTGTGGGGCCTGTCGCTGGTCTGACCCATTGCTGACATCACTTCCTCCAGGAAACTGACACAGAGACAAGGAGCAGAAATCATCGTGAATCCAGAGTCTTGGTCTCCTTCAGTCACATGGATGAGATTTTAGAACAAACGATGTGTCTGATCTGACAGGAGGACAGAGGAGGAAATTGGACATTTTGTGGACGTGGAGTGAAAAACAAGACCATGAAAGTTTGAAAACCTCTTGGTGTTGTGGATGCTGCTGCCCCCCAACACGATGCGGACCCCCGGAGTGCTGCGGTTCAGGTTGTACACAGTCAAAGCTTCTTCATACGTGGCTCCACCAATCACAAACACCAGGATGTCCTGAGGCCTGCAACACACACACACGCACACGCACACGCACACGCACACGCACACACACACACACACACACACACACACACACACACACACACACACACACACACACACACACACACACACACACACACACACACACACACACACACACACACACACACACACACACACACACGTTCCGTGTCTCTCAGGTGTGTTACCTGTCCCTCAGGTGTGTTACCTGTCCCTCAGGGGTGTTACCTGTCCCTCAGGTGTGTTAACGGTCTCTCAGTTCTTTTACCTGTCTCGAAGGCTGCTTGCTCCCAGGTAGGGGAATTGGCTGTCCTTGAGTCGTCCTTTGATCAGCTGATCCAGGGTGTTGTGGAGAAGGGGTTGATGCTGAGTGTAGACGTTCTCCACACCCTGATCACACACACACACACACACACACACACACACACACACACACACACACACACACACACACACACACACACACACACACACACACACACACACACACACACACACACACACACACACACACACACACACACACACACACACACACACACACACACACACACACAGCAAAGGTTAACGCTGAGCTGAAGTTAGGCCTCAACAACAGACAGAGAACGAGGTGTTGGTACCTTGAGACCTTTGAAGAACTGTTTGGTGATGGCAACAGCGTCCGTAGGCGTGATGAGGTCACTTCCTCGGACTCTCTTCCCTCCGTACTCCACCACGGCCTGAACCATCTAAGGCAGACAGCAGGTGTTAATCCAGCGCCCTCCAGAGGACGCAGGTGTGAACACACTGAGACTTTTACCCTACGGTGGCGCTCGGACACGCCCCTCCTGCTCAGCTCGTCCATCAGGGAGGGCAGGATGCTGCTGCTATGGCGCTCGTACCTCAGCGCGTAGAGCATGACGAGGCGGACGGCGTCCAGTTCCGACAGACGAGGGTTCTGCAGCAGCCGCCGGGCACTCTGAACACAAAAACCCAGGACGTGAATTGCAATGAGATGAGAAGAGATGAGACATGATGAGACGACGGCAGCAGCAGCACCTGCTGTGCGTTGGAGTGGTCGTTCTGACAGGCCAGCTCCTGCTCCACCTCCGACACCTCCATCAGCTGTCGCTCCGCCACCAGTCTTGACAGCTCTCCCACCACTGTCACATGTTTGGACACGGTGCCCGACATCTTCTTAAACTGGGGGTAATTATCCACGAAGGCCTGCAGGGGGCAGAAACACAGGACGCTCAATCTGTAGCTCATTACACCTCCTCACGACTTGTTACACCTCCTCACGACTTGTTACACCGGTTCACGACTTGATACACCTCCTCACGACTTGTTACACCTCCTCACGACTTGTTACACCGCTTCACGACTTGTTACACCTCCTCACGACTTGTTACAACCCCTTCACGACTTGTTACACCTCCTCACGACTTGTTACACCTCCTCACGACTTGTTACACTGCTTCACGACTTGTTACACCTCCTCACGACTTGTTACACCGCTTCACGACTTGTTACACCTCCTCACGACTTGTTACACCTCCTCACGACTTGTTACACCGCTTCACGACTTGTTACACCCCCTTCAAGACTTGTTACACCTCCTCACGACTTGTTACACCCCCTTCACGACTTGTTACACCCGCTTCACGAATTGTTACACCTCCTCACGACTTGTTACACTGCTTCACGACTTGTTACAGCTCCTCACGACTTGTTACACCTCCTCACGACTTGTTACACCTCCTCACGACTTGTTACACCCCCTTCACGACTTGTTACACCTCCTCACGACTTGTTACACCTCCTCACGACTTGTTACACCTCCTCACAACTTGTTACACCGCTTCACGACTTGTTACACTGCTTCACGACTTGTTACACCTCCTCACGACTTGTTACACCTCCTCACAACTTGTTACACCGCTTCACAACTTGTTACACCTCCTCATGACTTCTTACACCTCCTCACGACTTGTTACACCTCCTCACGACTTGTTACACCGGTTCACGACTTGATACACCTCCTCACGACTTGTTACACCGCGTCACGACTTGATACACCTCCTCACGACGTGTTACACCTCCTCAGGACTTGTTACACCTCCTCATGACTTGTTACACCTCCTCACGACTCGTTACACCTCCTCACGACTTGTTACACCCCCTTCATGACTTGTTACACCTCCTCACGACTTGTTACACCTCCTCACGACTTGTAACACCTCCTCACGACTTGTTACACCTCCTCACGACTTGTTACACCCCCTTCATGACTTATTACACCTCCTCACGACTTGTTACACCCCCTTCACGACTTGTTACACCCCCTTCATGACTTGTTACACCTCCTCACGACTTGTTACACCCCCTTCACGACTTGTTACACCTCCTCAGGACTTGTTACACCTCCTCATGACTTGTTACACCTCCTCACGACTTGTTACACCTCCTCACGACTTGTTACACCTCCTCACGACTTGTTACACCCCCTTCACGACTTGTTACACCTCCTCACGACTTGTTACACCCCCTTCATGACTTGTTACACCTCCTCACGACTCCTCACTAGTTAAGCTCACTGCCCCTGCATCCTCCCTTTTAAAACCAGAAGAAGAAGAAGTTCTGCAGTGACGTCAGCCAGCTGCCAAAAAAAAGCTTTTTCTCCAGGACTGTTGATACTCCGAGGAGAAGCTGCCGAACTCACAGGCCACGCCCCTCCCGACAGGCCACGCCCCCTCCCAGCAGCCCGTCTGTGAAGCAGCATTTAAACTTTTCAATTGCACAGCTCATTTGTCGGCTCCAGTGTTTTCAGAAATCCATTCCTCTGAACTGTTTCAGTAATAAGAGAGTGATTGTGTCTGAGCCGCCATGTTGGTCTGGTTTTAACTGCAGGAGCTGAATGATGCGTTCAGGTGCATCACGTAAAAGCCTGCACTCCGACATTTTAACGAGCTGCGGCACTCGTACAGTAGTGATGTTACAGGCTAAATATGATTAAAATATGACTGATAGTCATGAGCGAGCTGGAACACATGAGCAGCACACGGCAGAGCAGCAGGTTCAGCAGAGCAGCTCCTACATAGTTCGGCCAGGACGGCTGGAACAGCCCAAATAAATTCCTTCTGCCAGAAGAAGCTGGATGAAGGAAATGACCTCATTTTGTTGGGCAGGACCTGCACTGCCCAACTTTCTTCTTCTTCTTATGGAGGATGAAGAGGCCTTAAGGGAGGATGGAGAGGCCTTAAGGGAGGATGAAGAGGCCTTAAGGGAGGATGGAGAGGCCTTAAGGGAGGATGAAGAGGCCTTAAGGGAGGATGGAGAGGCCTTAAGGGAGGATGAAGAGGCCTTAAGGGAGGATGGAGAGGCCTTAAGGGAGGATGGAGAGGCCTTAAGGGAGGATGGAGAGGCCTTAAGGGAGGGTGAAGAGGCCTTAAGGGAGGATGAAGAGGCCTTAAGGGAGGATGAAGAGGCCTTTACTCGGAGCTCTGCAGCATCTCGAGTTCTCCCGGCTCCGCGAGCAAATAAACTGCTCCTGAGTTCTATATCTCACGCAGCTGACAGTGCAGCGACAGAGCTCTGCAGGACTCACGAGAGCCACAGCTCGGCGATCGTGGATTAAATAATCTCATTCCCTCGTATTGTTAACTTCAGGCAGTGACTTATTATCTTAGCATCTTATCTTCGCATTATTTTAATTTTGTTCTCTAGAACCACTCCGGGGCTTCGTGTTCGCTGTAGATTTCAGAAAGCCGGTTCAACGTCTCTTCCGCCTTGTCGGTAGAGATTACTCCGGTTTGTTACAGCTCCGTCACCTCGGTAACGGTTTGTTACAGCTCCGTCACCTCGGTAACGGTTCGTTACAGCTCCGTCACCTCGGTAACGGTTCGTTACAGCTCCGTCACCTCGGTAACGGTTCGTTACAGCTCCGTCACCTCGGTAACGGTTTGTTACAGCTCCGTCACCTCGGTAACGGTTTGTTACAGCTCCGTCACCTCGGTAACGGTTTGTTACAGCTCCGTCACCTCGGTAACGGTTTGTTACAGCTCCGTCACCTCGGTAACGGTTTGTTACAGCTCCGTCACCTTGTTACATGTTTTGAGGCTCAGGAACCTGACCTTCATGTCTGAGATGGACTCCAGCTTCTGTTGTTCTTTCGGTTTCTTCTTCTGGAAGTCCTCCATCAGGTTCTTGATGTTGGTACCGATTTCACCAAAGTTCAGGTACAAGTTCTGAGGAGAAACACAGAGACACGATTACGTCTGTTCTCCATCAGTCTGTCCTCAGTCTGTCCGTCAGACTCACGTTGGCGTAGAACTCATCGTTCTCCGCGGACAGCACCACCTCCTTCAGGTCCTTACTGATGCCGGGGACTCTGGACAGGTCGATCCGATTGTTGTTGAGTCCGAGCAGCTCGTGGACCATCGCCTGGTACGTCCACTGAAACACGGCCAACACAGCTCGATCAATCAGTCACAGTTTGCGTTGATGACGTCACAGGGACGCAGCGCTGTGATTGGTCACCTGGTTGAGCAGCGGTGTGATGGCGTCGTCGCTGCGGTCGAGGATCAGAAGAAGAGGAGGGACTTCAGTCTTCCTGAAGTCAAACAGCTCGTACTCCTTAGTGATGATTTGCTGCACACACACACACACACACACACACACACACACACACACACACACACACACACACACACACACACACACACACACACACACACACACACACACACACACACACACACACACACACACACACACACACACACACACACACACACACACACACACACACACACACACAAAGTAAAAGTATTCTTCCATGAGAGTGCTCAGGATACAGTACTGTTTGGATGAATGACTTCTATCTGTTTTATTCAGTGATGTCAGGGGAGGGGTTTGGGTTTCTGGGAGTTGATTGGATGATGTGTTTCCTGCTTTATTGGTCAGGAGTGAGGTGTTTCCTGCTTTATTGGTCAGGAGTGAGGTGTTTCCTGGAAAACCTTGACGCTCTCGGCGAGGCGTTTGGACGTGTCGGAGGACAGCTGGTAGCGAATGATGGGACATTTCTTCAGCGCCAGAAGGACGGAGGTCAAACCCTGAGTACAGCGAGACAACAGAGAGGGTTCCCAGCTCCGCCCCTGGAACACACAACACACATTATACACACAGTACACACATTATACACGCAGTACACACATTATACACACAGTACACACATTATACACGCAGTACACACATTATACACACAGTACACACATTATACACACAGTACACACATTATATACACAGTACACACATCATACACGCAGTACACACAACAAACACATTATACACACACAATATACATTATACACACACAATATACACACAGTACACACAACAAACACATTATACACACACAATATACACACAGTACACACAACAAACACATTATACACACATAATATACACACAGTACACACAACAAACACATTATACACACACAACACACAGTATACACACGACACACGTTATACACACATACTAACACATCTACAGTTATTACATGCACACACACATTATACACACAGACATAACACAATCAACATACTTTGCACAAATACAAATCAACTCACATTACACACACTTAACGCAAACACAACTACACACATATACACACATGCAGATCTACAGCCATTACACATTCACATCTCCACACAGTGGACACAAGCATGTACACTATTAAACTATATACACAAACGTATGTGTGTGTGGTCTCTCACCCGTGTGACTCCCTGCAGGTTGAGGGAGAACAGGTGAGGATTCACAGCAATGAAGTCTCCATAGAACTCCTGCAGGAATGGAACACGTTTGCTTAGCGGCTGAGCAGGGTCAGCCGGTTGCTATGGTTACTAGACTCCCCGACTCACCTGGACTTCAGCCACCACTTCCTGTTCATCAGCCTCAGCCAGCGCTTTGATCTCACTCTTACTGATGACGTTACTGAAGTCTGAAACACACACACACACACACACACACACACACACACACACACACACACACACACACACACACACACACACACACACACACACACACACACACACACACACACACACACACACACACACACACACACACACACACACACACACACAGCTGGTTTATTCCCTGATCATCCCACTGAACCCAAACACTGGTGTCCTAGTGTTGCCACGGCGACTGTCCCAGCCAGCCTGGTACTGGGCTGGTGAGATGTGGCCCCGGTAGGTCTGCGTGACGCGCCAGGCAGCTATTGTTTACCTTTTGCTTCATGTCCATCAACTCAGTCCATTGTTCTGGTACGATACAAAAGTTTTTCTTTATTTCAGTGCAGAAATCATTTTCCATCAAAGTCAGAAAACAAAACACAGCCTTACAAACTCCACTAAAGTGGTCAGAAACCTGTGCACCCTTCCGGGGTCAACACCTGTTTGCTCATTGATTGCCCCAGCATATATGCATATGCCACAGTGCCACACATTGTGTACCCACAGGTCAAAACAAATATCCAACTTTCAATAATACCATATCTGGCTCCTACAGTGACTCACAGATAAAGTAGATGCTGTACTTTGGCCTCCTGAGCTCCTGGATCAGGTGTTCCACATTCTCCTGCACACACACAGAAACAAAGTGAACCCTGGGGTTCTTCAAGGAGCAGCGGTGGGCCCCTTACGTTCTCATTCTGGATCTATGGAAGTAGACTTAAACCAATACTTGTTCTAGATCTGTGTGTTACAGCAGTGTTTCACAGGTTTGTTACAGGGGTGTGTGTGTGTGTGTGTGTGTGTGTGTGTGTGTGTGTGTGTGTGTGTGTGTGTGTGTGTGTGTGTGTGTGTGTGTGTGTGTGTTACCTTTGTGGGTCGGAGGAAGCAGATGGCCTTCAGGTGCTTCATGCTGTCTCGGTTCTGAGAGTCAATTCGCTCAAACAGGTAAACTTCTTTCTGTAGGATCTCAGACTGAGTGTACACAACACTCACTATACTGGTCTACACACACACACACACACACACACACACACACACACACACACACACACACACACACACACACACACACACACACACACACAGATATCACTTTGACAGAACCATGTAAAAGGAGGGGGTATATATATATATATATATATATATAGCAAGTGGCTTTAGAGGTGCAGGGCAGAAACTGGAGTGTACAGGTGTGTAGGCGTGTGTACATGTTTCCTAGCCCATCGGCCGAACCTTCGTGTGTGTGTGTGTGTACCGTCTCCTTGTCCATCAGCAGAACCTTCGTGTGTGTGTGTGTGTGTGTGTGTGTGTGTGTGTGTGTGTGTGTGTGTGTGTGTGTGTGTGTGTGTGTGTGTGTGTGTGTGTGTGTGTGTGTGTGTGTGTACCGTCTCCTTGTCCATCAGCAGAACCTTCATTCCGGGTCCGCTGCTCTCGATCATCTTGGAGATGTATTGTTTCACCGCGAGCGTCACGTTCATGGCGGCACCGCAGAGAACAAACCAACAAACGAATCTTTAGGGTTTTCCTCTGAATGGTCCAACAACACCGCTCTGTCTGGGTTCTGGGTTTGTGACGTCAGCACGTTAAGCGAACAGCAGCTCGCCTTCTTCTTCTCCTGCGTTCTGGGCAGGCTGGGCGCCATCTAGCGCATTGCTGCCCCTCCCCTTGTTGGTGGGGGTTGGTACTGCAAATAACTTCCCACAGCGCCGCCGCTACTTCATTCCTCTGTAGTTCTGGACCCAGTATCGACTTGATTGAAAAGGTTGTTAAGCCAATTTTCTCAAGTCTTTTGAAGAGACGGATCCTTTCATGCTTGTACATACCGCAGCTCATCAGAGCGTGCTGAACAGTCTCATCACTCCCACACCGACACTGACCATTTGTTCTTTTTCCAATTACAACCAGAGCCGGGGCCAGACCAGAGTGTCCTCATCTTAATCTGGAGAATAGGGTCTGTTGATACCTGCCCTTTCCCCAACAGAGTCCCCACCTTTAACACCTTGTTGAATTGAGTAATAATGTCTTCCCCTCGTCTCTCTGTCCCACTCTCTGACAGATTTGGGATATCTTCTTTCCCACGATGCTATAGTACTCTGAGGACCCGATAGATGTGATTATATTGACTGATTCATGACTCAGCACCTTTTTAGCAGTTGCATCTGCCACCTCATTGCCTGTGACTCCCACATTAGCAGGGACCCACATAAACACCACAGATAGGCCGATAGACTCAGCTCTAAGTGCAGACAGAATCTCGAATATTAGGTCAGATGGCACACGTGGCCTTCCTGTCTGCAGGGCCATGGGACCAGCTGCTGGGTCTCAACACTTCCTGTCTGCAGGGCCATGGGACCAGCTGCTGGGTCTCAACACTTCCTGTCTGCAGGGCCATGGGACCAGCTGCTGGGTCTCAACACTTCCTGTCTGCAGGTCCATGGGACCAGCTGCTGGGTCTCAACACTTCCTGTCTGCAGGGCCATGGGACCAGCTGCTGGGTCTCAACACTTCCTGTCTGCAGGTCCATGGGACCAGCTGCTGGGTCTCAACACTTCCTGTCTGCAGGTCCATGGGACCAGCTGCTGGGTCTCAACACTTCCTGTCTGCAGGGCCATGGGACCAGCTGCTGGGTCTCAACACTTCCTGTCTGCAGGGCCATGGGACCAGCTGCTGGGTCTCAACACTTCCTGTCTGCAGGGCCATGGGACCAGCTGCTGGGTCTCAACACTTCCTGTTTGCAGGACCATTGGACCAGCTGCTGGGTCTCAACACTTCCTGTCTGCAGGACCATTGGACCGGCTGCTGGGTCTGAGCATATTAACGCCCGCTGAGCCCCAGTTTTGCCCAGCCATTCTAATGCACATAACAATGCTCTAACTTCTGTGGTAAACACAGACACATTATTAGGAAGCCGGTAACCCTGACTAACGTCAGCCTCAGGAATGTGCACAGCAAACGCAGCTGGGCTGGTTGGAGGATCCACAGACCCTCTGTATGAGTCTGGACGTGTCCATCCCAGTGCTGACCACATCAGCAGAGTTTCCTTTGCCCTTTTCCTGAGAATGTCTGAGCAGTCCAGTCTGTTTCAGCCTCTGGAAGCACCCATGGGGGGACAGAGGGCCACACCACCCTCGGAGCCATGTCCAAGACCCAGAACTCAGGGTTTCCCCCCCATACTCTTTTAACAAATGCTCCTCTCCCCTGCCCACCCTGAGCTGTCTCCTCACCCTCCTGCAGCAGACATTTCACCGGGTGACACTCGTCCTGACTCTGGATTCTTCCAGCATACTGGAGGCCACAGGGGCATGTCTCCACACTGCACTAGAAGAGCCGGGATAGAGGTGCTCCTGACTGCTCTACAACAGAGCCTCAAGGCTTTAGCCTGCACCACATCCAGTCTGACAAGGCTTGTCTTTGCTGCACTCCCATATGCCAAGCACCCCTAGTGGAGAGAAGAGAGAACAACAGCTCGATAAATCATGAGCAGAGGGCTTTTATCTGCCCCCCAGCTCCTCCCTGCAAGGCGCCGCAGAACATCTAGAACGTTATCACATTTATTCAGTTTTCTGTATATGGGTCTTCCAAGTCATCCCCTCCTCAAAGTGCACACCTAAAAACGTAAAATTCGTAACCTTTTCCAAAGATTTGTTATACACGTTTAACCCCTCAGGCCCGACTCTACGTTTCTTTCCAAATATCATGTATTTGCTTTTTTCAGCAAACATTTTAAACGCCCATCTTCCCGAGCAGCTCCACCAATTGCGTAAGAGAATTATTCAATCGTACGTATGAACAGTTTACTAACAATTTAATTACAAACTTATTTTTGATTGTATTTAAAGTTTATTTACGACTTTGTTTACAATTTAACAGATTCATTTACGAGCGTATTTACCAATCTATATACAATATTATCTACAGTACATTTACAAATTTACATTTTATGTGCAATTTATTTTCAGTTTATAACTAAACGTGAGCCACTCACGTTCTTGTTGTTGCTTCACAATGTCTCATCTGTAGTGAAATACTTACAGGTATTTAATTGCTTTTTAAAAATCCATACATTAATAATTATTTGGATGCATCAGTGTCTCAACATTCACACTTGTGTATGAATCCTAATTTGTGTTGACAAGTTGTGAGACGTATTTTTAAATATTCCTCCTGTTCAGTGCATCATGACTTCCTTCACTTACTGTCATATTGTTATGTTGTATGACATTGAGTCCTGCGTTAAATCATTAAGAAAGAAACTTAGTGGATAAAATATCATATATAGTCTTTCTGAGATTTAGTTGAGTCAAAGTCCTGGCGTTGTTGTCTTGGTATTGTCCGTTTTTGTTCTTGTTCTCTTATTATCTTGTCTCTGTTTTTGTTGTCTTGTTGTTTTCATCTTGTTGTTGTCATGTTACCTTCTTGTCTTTTCTTGTCTTGTTCTTGTCACGTTGTTGTCATGTTATTCTTGGTGTTCTCTTGTTTTCAGGTTGTTTATTAGTTTTGTTGTTGTCTTGTTGGTGTAGTGTGTCAGTTCCAGGGTGCAGAGGAATCCCACACATCCTGCGGTCATCTCTCACGTCGTGGGTCCGCCGGCCACCGTGTTGCGGGCAGTATCGCTCCGCTCTGACTGAAAGTAGTCCGTTTGAGGAGCGGAAAGCGGCGGAGGGATACATAAGCTCCGTCCACCTCCGTTCATTTATGTGTGTGCTGGATGCTAACAGCTCCACATTATGTCTCATTCCTGCTAAAAGCTCTTTCTCAAAGCGCAGATTTTACTGCTCGAACTTTAATTTTACTTAATAAAGACCCGGACACGGTAAGCACGCACGAAACACACTTTTAACGCATTTATCTCGCGGAATTTGTAAGATCTGTGAGTTAGCTGCTCTGCTGTTTGCTTCATTAGCACTGTTAGCTGCACGCTGGCTAACCAGTAGGGTGGGTTTGTTTTTCACACCCGAACCTCCAGTTGTTTGTTTTCTTTACCAGGATATTTTTACAGTGGTTATTTTTCAACATGTAGCCCAGCTGCTGTTAGCATTAGTATGCTAATTGTTGCTAGGTGTTTATTAGCTCTGTGAACTGCAAGAAAAGCAAAGAGAACATTTAAAAAAATTGAAATATTAACGGTCACTTTAAAAAAAAAAAGAAAAAAAGTAATAAGTATGAGCCAACACACAATGGTTGAAACAGGAGATATTACTGAATATGGAAAAAGTACCCACAGACACGTGATTGATGACAATACTGAAACATGATAAACTGCTGAGGTGTAGATGATGTTAATGAAGTTTGAAATGAACCTGGACAGGAACATAAAACTGATACAAATAAAGGAAGTTTGTTCCAGCAGGTGACGATGATGAAGATGGAGGTGGAGACTGTGGACAGAGGAAGAGATCTGATGGAATGTGAGCAAGAAGAACCTTCATCATCGGAGAAAGAGAGTCGGGATGAAGGTCAGAAGCTTTCAGTGTCAAACCAGAAGACTTGTGTTGGTTTCACACCTTTCTCTTCTTGTCTTCATGTGTTCTCATGTTGTTCACGTGTTCTCTTGGTCGTCACATGTTCTTCACGACTGCAGATTTGCCAGCTACTGACATGAGGACTGACCCCCCACCGATCAGGACCATGTCCGTCCCTCTCAATCCGGTCCAGAGCTGCGGTTCTGCAGCCGACAGTCTGCTGAAGGTAAGGCACCACCATGATGTCATCCAGCTGTACTCTGATTGGCTGTTGGAAAGATTGAGTCTTTAAGTCCTCATGTTGTCCAGTCTGCAGATTGTGCTGCCTTGAGCTTCTCCATCAACGGACGCTTGGTCCCTCTACAGCCTGGAGGTCAGTCCACTACAGTCTATTATGGTCCAGTACGATCCACAGGGGTCCTCGGGGTGGTCTTGTTGTTTGAAGTGGTTCAGTAGGTTTTGTGACTTTGAGGTCTCAGACTAGTCTGTCTCAGAAGTGGTCCCTCTGGGCTATGGTGTTCTTGAGTGTGTTGGGTCTTTCTCTGTCCACCTCCAGGGGGCAACACCTTACTGACCTTACGTGGTCTTCCCTGGGGATCAGCCTGCGGCTTCACCTCGGTCCAGGCACCTGTCTCCCCGAAACCCCCGGGTCCTTCAGGGCCCCTCCCAGTCAGTAGCAGCCCCACCCCCTTGGGAGGCCCCGCCCCCGGAGGAGGCCACACTCCTATCATCACTGGTACACACAAGCACCCAACTGCAGGTCTTCAGGTGAGGGTCTCCCAGGCACCTCTGGACTGACCTGGTCTGTGTTTGTGGTCCAGGTGTGGTCTCAGGTGAAGCAGCTCACAGAGTCCTCAGTGGAAACCGGGACCTCTTCAAATCCAGTCCACCAGCCAACACCTCCGGTCGAGTCCCTGACTCCGCCTCCCCCAAGTCCAAACCTCGCCCCAAAAAGAAACCAGCCCTCCGACACAAGCTGCTCCGCAAAGGTTTGACCCACAGCACTTTCACCTGTTGTGTGTGTGTTCAGGTGTGTGTGTGTGTGTGTGTGTGTGTTCAGGTGTGTATTGTGTGTTCAGGTGAGCAGGCTCCTCCTGAGTGTTTGGTGTGCCGATCTTCGTACAAACTGATCTCAGAGCTTCGAGGTTTCCTGTGTGTAAGTCAGACACGCCCATCACACCTGTACCTGTGACATCAGAACACATGGCCTCCCCCCCATAACAAGCTCCGCCTCCCTGTCCTCCAGATGTGCAGTCCTGCTGTCACTCACGGTCTGAAAGAGTTGAAGAAGAGGAGGAGGACTAAACCTGTCAGGAGGAGCAAAGAGGAGAATAAGACCAGCAAAAAGAGTCGAGTGTCTGTTGATGATCCACCTGTGAGCATCTACCTCTTCATGCCCCACCTCTACCTGTTCTACATGCCCCCCCCCCCACCTGTACATGCCCCTCCTGTCTGACCTCCACCTGTCTGTCGTGTCTTTCAGTCTAAAGTCGTTTCTCCTCTGAGGAGTCCCCGAGCACTCCACCTTCTCACAAGCCCCGCCCACTCCCTCAGCCCAATGGAGGTAGATCAGATTGTAGCTCTTTCCTCGGACCTGCCCCCTCAGGGTAAACTGGTCATTCTTGTGGAGGACTTTTATTACGGGTTCGCACATGGAAACACGCCCACCCCACCCCCTCAGGAGGTTAGCAGACCGTACCACTGCACCCAGTGTCCAGAGACGCTCCGCAACAACATCAGGTGGGACTCTGACGCTATGTGTGGGGTTCTCAGCATTCAGGACGTCAAAGTGATGTGTGTGTGTGTGTGTGTGTGTGTGTGTGTGTGTGTGTGTGTGTGTGTGTGTGTGTGTGTGTGTGTGTGTGTGTGTGTGTGTGTGTGTGTGTGTGTGTGTGTGTGTGTGTGTGTGTGTGTGTGTGTGTGTGTTTACAGTTTTATGAGTCACATGCAGCTGCACCATTCCACCGCGTTCCAGCAGTCGGCGTCCTTGTGTCCTCATTGCCTACGTCACTTCCTGTCTCCGTCCAGGCTGCAAAAACACGTGGAGCAGGCACACGACTGCAAGTCTGCAGGTGTGTGTGTGCGTGCGTGCGTGTGCGTTATGGTGTGAAGGTGTGCGCTACAGTGTGTATTGTCTCCCTCTGCAGTGACTTGCAGGATCTGTGAGTTGGCCTTTAACAGCGAACTGGACTTCCTGTGGCACATGAGGACGATCCACAAACCAGGAGAGATGCCATATGCTTGCCAGGTCACACACCCTGCTCTTCATGCTCCTCCTCCTCCTCCTGCATCTCCTGCTCTCCTCTGACTCCGCCCTCTCTGTCTGCAGGTGTGTGACTTCCGGTCGTCTTTCTACTCAGACGTTTGGACTCATTTTCGGAGCGTTCATGCAAACACTCAAAACCTGCTGTGTCACTTCTGTCTGAGAGTTCTCCGGAAGACCTCCTGCTACCAGCAGCACCTCGCTCAGCACCAGGTACGCTACGCTATGCTACGCTGCTGATGCTAATGCTAATGAAGTGAAGATTTTTTTGTAGTGTTTGTTATGAAACCCAGATGGGAAACGTGTGTGTGTGTGTGTGTGTGTGTGTGTGTGTGTGTGTGTGTGTGTAGCATAAACAGGCCTTCAGCTGTGAAAAATGTCGTCTTCACTTCCTCTACATTCGAGAACATCTGGAACACAAAACTTCAAAACACACAACTCACGTCAAACCTCCTCAGCTCAGTGGACTCAAACCTGGAACCAAGGTACCCCTCACCTGTACCCCTCACCTGTACCCCTCACCCGTACTCGTGTAGCTCACCTGCTGATGTGTTTCCAGGTGACGGTGAGGACTTACTCCGTGGTCGCAGGAATTGCCCCCTGCAAGGTCAGTTGGATGTTGGCAACTCCCTGGCTGGTCCTCAGATTCAAACCCACCCTGTAGTCTTCATACTGACTCTGCTGCTGGTTTTCAGGTGGTAGACGTCCCCTCACCTCCTCTTCCACCTCCGCCGCCTCCGAAGAGGAGGAGGGTGGAGAGTCTGAGACAGCTGCTGTGGAGCGTCAGCCTGGACAGGTGATGTAATGACACCATACCACAGGGGTCTTCCAATCTGGGCCAGCATTTTTTAGCTCTCTCCGGGCTTCAGCACCCCTGAATGAGGATCATGACTGTGACTGTTGTATTTGATGCTGTATAAACAAAGTTTCTTTTGAATTGATTTGAAATACAGTGAATTGAAGTTGATGCAGTATGACGCACAGCACCTTGGTGTTGGAGGTTCCATGTTGTTGGTAATCTGTTTCAGAGAGCCTGGGTGTTCTCTACGCTGCATTGAGTGTCTCTCCTCCATCTTGGATCTCAATGTCCACTTCCCTTCTGTGGTCACCTGCTCCCTCTGCAGGTTTTCCACCTGCTGCTCCGCCTCCTATGCCAACCACATGCTCAGGTTTAAAAGTCGACTCTTTTCGCTCAAAAAGTTTGTGACATGAACAGTGAGCGGTAGAAGATAAGTGACATAATGTGTTCACAGTCACCACACGGCCTACAGGGTGCAGCAGAGTCCCAACAACCAGCTCAACCTCCTCACACCTCAGCCCAGGTAACACACCTTCACCATCTTAGCATTGCCAGCAACGACAAGGACCATCGTGTGTGTGTGTGTGTGTGTGTGTGTGTGTGTGTGTGTGTGTGTGTGTGTGTGTGTGTGTGTGTGTGTGTGTGTGTGTGTGTGTGTGTGTGTGTGTGTGTGTGTGTGTGTGTGTGTGTGTGTGTGTGTGTGTGTGTGTGTGTGTGTGTGTGTGTGTGTGTGTGTGTGTGTGTGTGTGTGTGTTTTCAGTTTGCCAGAGCCTCTGAAGTGTGTGTCGTGCACAGTTTTCACTCACAGAGGAGATCTGATGGCCACTCACCTCATGGAGCAGCCACAACACTCCTGCATTAGATTAACACACACAGGCACACCCTCAGGTAACACACACACACACACACAGTCTGACCTGCAGGTTTGGAGGAGTTTTACTCTGTGTGTGTGTGTGTTTTTAATGTGGTGTTGTGCAGGACAGTCTGTTTGTTTGGATGAGGACATCGACACAACACAAACGCACACACACACACCTTCTACTTCAGAAGAAGACGACCAAGACACAATAGACATCACTGACAGGTACACTGACAGGTACACTGACAGGTACACATGGCGACATGAACATTAATGATTCGTGTTTCTTTTCGCTTGATGGAATCACTCACCAGATGCCCCCCCCCCCCCCCCCCCCCAATCATCTCCTCAGCGTGACATCACTTCCTGCTCGGACCGGAGCGTTTATTCCCATCCAGCTTGACTCCGCCCACCAGAGCTTCTCCCAGCTGTCAGTGAAACTGCTCAGCGTCCCCCCACCCCCCTCCTCCCAACCCGCCATGACCATTATGTTCCTGGGACCGCGCAGGTGGAGACCAGAACAGGTGAGAGCTGCACCATGATGACTACGATGATGATGATGATGATGATGATGATGTTGTGATCTTCCTCTTCAGCCGGAGCTGCGTCCTCTCTCCCAGTCCCAGCTGGCTGTGGTGCTGTCCTCGCTGTGTCACGGCATTTCTGAGGCGGCCCTGCGGTTCCAGATGTCTCCGGAAATCATCCAGTCATGGACGGCGCTGCAGCGGCGCAGCCTCCCACGCAGGAAGTGTCTCTCAAGGACGGAGACGATGACCGAGTGGGTCCTAAGCCACCGTGAGAAGCATCTGAGGCTGGACGAAGACGTCCTGCTGCTGATGACAAAGACCACCATGGAACTGGAAGGACAGACGAAGACGAGTTGGGGACAGGACAGACAGATGAAGATGAGTGAGAGACAGGACGAACAGACGAAGACGAGTGGGGCACAGACCAAAACAATTCAGGGACAGGATGGACAGACGATGACGATTCAAGAACAAAACAGACAGACCGTGGAGATGTTGATTCGGGGACAGGATGGACAGACAAAGACGATTCTGTGGGACAAGGAACAGTTCCTGACCTGCTACAACTTGACGGTGGACTTAATGCTGAGACAAGAACTGGGACAGAACAACAACCACAGAACCCTGACCCGGAACCTCCAGAACCACCGCAACATCTTCATCCACTCATTGTGTTCAGAGGTTAGTTACCTGGTTACTGTCCTCTGGTTAGTTACCTGGTGGTGTTTGTCTCCAGTCTGCTGGTTAACTAATCGTCAGTTGTTAGTTGCGGTTAGTCACTGTTTGCCGGTTCTGTGTTGCAACTCCTTCAGATCCGGACTCGGCGGCTCCCCCCTCAGTCTGTGGGCTGTATAGATGAGTTCCTGCTCTTCATGGACTTGAACCTCTATCAGAAACAGGACCAGCGTGCCTTGCAGTTCTCCAAGGCCCGGAACGAGCGCCCCCTATTGGAGGTGGTCCTGTCGGCGCTGTCGGATGGAACCTTCCTGACCCCCTTGCTCTGCTTCACCGGGTTCCTCGCACCGGTTCCCAACAGTTTCCCCAACAATGTGTTGCTGGAGTCCCGCCCCCAGGGATTCACCCACCAGGAGCGTATGAACATCTGGATCAAAAAGGTTCGACTGACCCACCAACCACTGGTTCACTGTCCCGCCGGGGATCCGGTCTCACCTGAACTCTGTGTCTCTGCAGGTGTGGCGGCCCCATGTGACCTCGCGGTTCCGAGGCCCTTCCCTCCTCATCGTGGATCCGTACCGGGGGCCCCAGAACATGAAGTTCAGGTCCAGAATGTCCAGCTTGTTAACCGCGGTCCACTACATTCCTGTAGGGTGCTGCTTCAGCCTGCAGCCGCTCGACGTCTGCGTCACGCCCGTCCTCCGAGACTTCCTACAGGTACACTCACCTGCCCCACTTCCACCTGGCCCCGCCCCCATCCCCCCTGCTCACCCCCTCCCCACACTGTCGCCCATACAGGCCCGCTGGACCCAGCTGGTCTCTGATGGTGGTCTGGATGGTCTGAATCTGGACCACCTGGCTCTGACTCTGGCCTGTTGGTTTAGTGAAGTCTCATCGACTCTGACCTCAGAGACACACTTCCTGTCCAGGTAGGAGAACCTGGATTTGTCTGTAACCATGGTAACGGACTTGAAAGGTTCGCTTGGTGTCCATGAAAAGCTTCTGTAGATGAAAACCAGTTTAACACCAGATTCAGAGACAAGTTCTAGAGAAGCGGGAAAGCGTTCCTCAGTTCCAGATGTGCTGGTGTTCCTCCTTCTGTGGTGGTGCTAACAGATGTGTCTGTTGCCGTGGTAACACCTCAGGTCCTTCAGCTCGGTGTTGGAGCTGCAGCAGACAAAGGATTTGACCCAGGTGGAGAAGATGATTGCAGACCTGACCCAAGCTGTGTTCCAGCCCCTGGAGACCAGAGGACCAGGAGGGGTAGCAGAACCAGAACCAGGAGGGGAGGTGCTGAAGGAGGTGAAGGCTGAGAAGGAGGAGCTGTTGGTGGACAGTCTTGTCAGCTTTTCATCACGTCTTTAAAGGAGACGGCGACAGATTTGTTTCATGGTTTCCTGATTGACTGACTGACGGCGCCTCCTGCAGGTCAAACTGGAATTTATAAAAATGTCTTTGTCAAAGCTTGAATGTTTCTGCTTGATGAAGGGTAGGGACGATGAACAGTTTCACAGGCAGACATCCTTTTCTTACCTTCAATTTTTCTACTCAGCCTCCACAATAAAACGTTTAAAATGAGCCACAGTGTGATGTTGTAGCTGCTCTCTGATTGGTCGACAAGAGGTCACTTCCTGGGTGGGGGCTGGGGGTTTATACCAAAATGTCTCAAGTGAAAACAGTTTTGTGAGTTTTGCAGTCACACCAACATGCAAAGAAAAAAAAGTTTCCATGAAAACAGCAGAAACTGAAAACGATGTTGGCATGTTGGTCCAGGACTGGGCGTTGTAGAAGCCGCACCCACCAAAATTAAAAAGAATAAAACATTTGTACATCAAAGGCTGCTGCTCTTGTCTATAAGCCGCAGGTGTCCATGTTGTAATGGTGTGAATTTCACTTTGGGAACGCAGGGATTGTGTTTTTGTTTCTGGTTTTATTTAAAAAAAAAAAAGGGGGGGGGGGGGGGTACAGCAAAAATCCCTTTGGGTTTTATCTCTCTGAGCGGTCAGCCATAGAGTGCAGCAGCTCAGAGTTACGTGATACACCTGAACGCATCACCCAGGGCATGCGACAGTGACACACAATGCGCAGAACGACTGATCGGAAGAATTTTGTGTGAATGCATTTCATTCACCGGCAATTCAACCGGACCAATGGTCCACTGTGTCCTGTTTGACGAGGACAAATGCATGAAGCTCAATAACTCCATAAATTAGCCACATCATTGTTAAAGCCGCAGAGTTCAACGCATGTGAAAAAAGTACCAGCTGGAAACTATGGTACTCGTTACTTCCAAGGCGGAGACCAGGAGCAGCATTTGAGAAAAGTTGTATTTTCCCACATTTCCTCAGAGACGGAGACTTTTCAAGAAGTTGTGTTTTCATGTTTCCAGAGGCTCCGAGCACCGTTGTCATGAAAACGCACACTAGGCATTGAAAACGTCCTGTAGATGGCGCCTGAGCGTACTGGAGACAATCTGATGAACAGCTTCACATTGAGGTTAGAAAACTGGCCGACAGAAGTAGGGTGCGACCGGTTAATTGGCCAATCAGAGCTGGTAGAGAATAATCTGTAATCGGACAAAAGTTGGATGATGTGGCGTTTTCCTGACGTCCTTGTGTTGCGTATCCAGTAGGGGGCGCTCCTACTCCTTTCACGTCGTGCTCAAGTTGCCCTACTGAAGAGTGAACAGCTGTAATGACAGCAGGTTTCCCTCAGTGGTAAGTTCACTAGTTTGTGATCAAACTCAATAAGTTTCCCATTATGATGCGTCTTGTTGGGATCAGACCCAAGACTCCCAGAGTGGAGTTACCACGGTCCTACTACCCGACCCCCCCACAGCACCAGGACCCCCCCACAGCACCGGGACCCCCCCACAGCACCGGGACCCCCCCACAGCACCGGGACCCCCCCACAGCACCGGAACCCCCCTACAGCACCGGGACCCCCCCACAGCACTGGGACCCCCCCACAGCACCGGGACCCCCCCACAGCACCGGGACCCCACCGCAACGGCACGGCCCTTAAACTCCAGACTGAGATTAGTTCATCATCAGACCAACGCTCATCATAGACTTTTCTTAGTATTTGTACTTCTCTGGTCTGTCTGCCACTCTCCCTCTCTTCTATTCCTCTCTCTCCCTCTTCTATTCCTCTCTCTCTCTCTCTCCCTCTTCTATTCCTCTCTCTCTCTCTCTCCCTCTTCTATTCCTCTCTCTCTCTCTCTCCCTCTTCTATTCCTCTCTCTCTCTCTCTCCCTCTTCTATTCCTCTCTCTCTCTCTCTCCCTCTTCTATTCCTCTCTCTCCCTCTTCTATTCCTCTCTCTCTCCCTCTTCTATTCCTCTCTCTCTCTCTCTCTCTCTTCTATTCCTCTCTCTCTCTCTCTTCTATTCCTCTCTCTCTCTCTCTTCTATTCCTCTCTCTCTCTCTTCTATTCCTCTCTCTCTCTCTCTCCCTCTTCTATTCCTCTCTCTCTCTCTCTCCCTCTTCTATTCCTCTCTCTCTCTCTCTCCCTCTTCTATTCCTCTCTCTCTCTCTCTCTCTCTTCTATTCCTCTCTCTCTCTCTTCTATTCCTCTCTCTCTCTCTTCTATTCCTCTCTCTCTCTCTCTTCTATTCCTCTCTCTCTCTCTTCTATTCCTCTCTCTCCCTCTTCTATTCCTCTCTCTCTCTCTCTTCTATTCCTCTCTCTCTCTCTTCTATTCCTCTCTCTCCCTCTTCTATTCCTCTCTCTCTCTCTTCTATTCCTCTCTCTCTCTCTCTTCTATTCCTCTCTCTCTCTCTCTTCTATTCCTCTCTCTCTCTCTCTTCTATTCCTCTCTCTCTCTCTTCTATTCCTCTCTCTCTCTCTTCTATTCCTCTCTCTCTCCCTCTTCTATTCCTCTCTCTCTCTCTCTCTCCCTCTTCTATTCCTCTCTCCCCCTCTTCTATTCCTCTCTCTCCCTCTTCTATTCCTCTCTCTCTCCCCCTCTTCTATTCCTCTCTCTCCCTCTTCTATTCCTCTCTCCCCCTCTTCTATTCCTCTCTCCCCCTCTTCTATTCCTCTCTCCCCCTCTTCTATTCCTCTCTCTCTTCTATTCCTCTCTCTCCCTCTTCTATTCCTCTCTCTCTCCCCCTCTTCTATTCCTCTCTCTCCCTCTTCTATTCCTCTCTCTCTCTCTTCTATTCCTCTCTCTCTCTCCCTCTTCTATTCCTCTCTCTCTCTCTTCTATTCCTCTCTCTCTCCCTCTTCTATTCCTCTCTCTCTCTCTCTCCCTCTTCTATTCCTCTCTCTCTCCCTCTTCTATTCCTCTCTCTCTCCCTCTTCTATTCCCCTCTCTCTCTCTCTCCCTCTTCTATTCCTCTCTCTCTCCCTCTTCTATTCCTCTCTCTCCCTCTTCTATTCCTCTCTCTCTCCATCTTCTATTCCTCTCTCTCTCCCTCTTCTATTCCTCTCTCTCTCTCCCTCTTCTATTCCTCTCTCTCTCTCTTCTATTCCTCTCTCTCTCCCTCTTCTATTCCTCTCTCTCTCTCTCTCCCTCTTCTATTCCTCTCTCTCTCCCTCTTCTATTCCTCTCTCTCCCTCTTCTATTCCTCTCTCTCTCCCTCTTCTATTCCTCTCTCTCTCTCTCTCCCTCTTCTATTCCTCTCTCCCCCTCTTCTATTCCTCTCTCTCCCTCTTCTATTCCTCTCTCTCTCCCCCTCTTCTATTCCTCTCTCTCCCTCTTCTATTCCTCTCTCCCCCTCTTCTATTCCTCTCTCCCCCTCTTCTATTCCTCTCTCCCCCTCTTCTATTCCTCTCTCTCCCTCTTCTATTCCTCTCTCTCTCTCTTCTATTCCTCTCTCTCTCTCCCTCTTCTATTCCTCTCTCTCTCTCTTCTATTCCTCTCTCTCTCCCTCTTCTATTCCTCTCTCTCTCTCTCTCCCTCTTCTATTCCTCTCTCTCTCCCTCTTCTATTCCTCTCTCTCTCCCTCTTCTATTCCCCTCTCTCTCTCTCTCCCTCTTCTATTCCTCTCTCTCTCCCTCTTCTATTCCTCTCTCTCCCTCTTCTATTCCTCTCTCTCTCCATCTTCTATTCCTCTCTCTCTCCCTCTTCTATTCCTCTCTCTCTCTCCCTCTTCTATTCCTCTCTCTCTCTCTTCTATTCCTCTCTCTCTCCCTCTTCTATTCCTCTCTCTCTCTCTCTCCCTCTTCTATTCCTCTCTCTCTCCCTCTTCTATTCCTCTCTCTCCCTCTTCTATTCCTCTCTCTCTCTCTCTCCCTCTTCTATTCCTCTCTCTCTCCCTCTTCTATTCCTCTCTCTCCCTCTTCTATTCCTCTCTCGCTCCATCTTCTATTCCTCTCTCTCTCCCTCTTCTATTCCTCTCTCTCTCTCTCTTCTATTCCTCTCTCTCTCCCTCTTCTATTCCTCTCTCTTCTATTCCTCTCTCTCTCCCTCTTCTATTCCTCTCTCCCCCTCTTCTATTCCTCTCTCTCCCTCTTCTATTCCTCTCTCCCCCTCTTCTATTCCTCTCTCTCTTCTATTCCTCTCTCTCTCCCTCTTCTATTCCTCTCTCTTCTATTCCTCTCTCTCTCCCTCTTCTTTTCCTCTCTCTCTCCCTCTTCTATTCCTCTCTCTCTCCCCCTCTTCTATTCCTCTCTCTCCCTCTTCTATTCCTCTCTCTCTCTCTTCTATTCCTCTCTCTCTCCCTCTTCTATTCCTCTCTCTCTCTCTTCTATTCCTCTCTCTCTCCCTCTTCTATTCCTCTCTCTCTCTCTCTCCCTCTTCTATTCCTCTCTCTCTCCCTCTTCTATTCCTCTCTCTCTCTCTCTCCCTCTTCTATTCCTCTCTCTCTCCCTCTTCTATTCCTCTCTCTCCTTCTTCTATTCCTCTCTCTCTCCATCTTCTATTCCTCTCTCTCTCCATCTTCTATTCCTCTCTCTCTCCCTCTTCTATTCCTCTCTCTCTCTCTTCTATTCCTCTCTCTCCCTCTTCTATTCCTCTCTCTCTCCCTCTTCTATTCCTCTCTCTCTCTCTTCTATTCCTCTCTCTCTCCCTCTTCTATTCCTCTCTCTCCCTCTTCTATTCCTCTCTCTCCCTGTCCTATCCCATGTACATCTCCCCCCAACCAGTCAAGGCGGATGCCCCCCCCCCCCCCTTCCAGAGTCTAGGCTCCGCCCCCTTTCTTCCTGAAGAGGGACTTCTTATGAACTGTTCTTCCTGAGAGGGAGTTCTTCCTGGTTTCCTCTGTTGCTTGTTCCATCTGCTGCTCTGGAAGGTTTAGTTGGGTTCTGTTGTTCTCTATCATTGTAAGAGGTTCTGGAAGGTTTAGTTGGGTTCTGTTGTTCTCTATCATTGTAAGAGGTTCTGAGAGGTTTAGTTGGGTTCTGTTGTTCTCTATCATTGTAAGAGGTTCTGGAAGGTTTAGTTGGGTTCTGTTGTTCTCTATCATTGTAAGAGGTTCTGGAAGGTTTAGTTGGGTTCTGTTGTTCTCTATCATTGTAAGAGGTTCTGGAAGGTTTAGTTGGGTTCTGTTGTTCTCTATCATTGTAAGAGGTTCTGGAAGGTTTAGTTGGGTTCTGTTGTTCTCTGTCATTGTAAGAGGTTCTGGAAGGTTTAGTTGGGTTCTGTTGTTCTCTATCATTGTAAGAGGTTCTGGAAGGTTTAGTTGGGTTCTGTTGTTCTCTGTCATTGTAAGAGGTTCTGGAAGGTTTAGTTGGGTTCTGTTGTTCTCTATCATTGTAAGAGGTTCTGGAAGGTTTAGTTGGGTTCTGTTGTTCTCTATCATTGTAAGAGGTTCTGGAAGGTTTAGTTGGGTTCTGTTGTTCTCTATCATTGTAAGAGGTTCTGGAAGGTTTAGTTGGGTTCTGTTGTTCTCTATCATTGTAAGAGGTTCTGAGAGGTTTAGTTGGGTTCTGTTGTTCTCTATCATTGTAAGAGGTTCTGAGAGGTTTAGTTGGGTTCTGTTGTTCTCTATCATTGTAAGAGGTTCTGGAAGGTTTAGTTGGGTTCTGTTGTTCTCTATCATTGTAAGAGGTTCTGGAAGGTTTAGTTGGGTTCTGTTGTTCTCTATCATTGTAAGAGGTTCTGAGATGTTTGTTGATGTGATTTAGAGCTTTACAAATAAAACTGAATTGAATTAAATATTTAGTGGAAAATGTTTCTTCTTGTTTTTTCCTATCCTTAGTTTGTAGAAAACCAACATTTTATTTCCTCCTATAATTGTTTGAACATTTTAAGCTCTAATTATTATTTATTGATGATAAACCCAGAACTCATCTGGAGGTTTTCAATTTTCAAAATCTGGTCACTCTTCAGGCTAGGGTCCAGCCACTATGGATTTTTGTGGCTGATGCCAATATTACAAAATAAAAGATTCAGACAACCAATATATCAGACAAATAAATGTTTTTACAGTTGGTGTGACGCACCAATGTGACTATGTCGACTAGTGATGGCGTGTGTCGTTGACGCATCTGGCCAATGTGGCAGCTGCCATAAAACCACGGACGGAGAGCAAACATAAGTCAAGCGGGAATAACAATTTCATTTCATTTCAATTCAGTTTTATTTGTAAAGCTCTAAATCACATCAACAAACCTCTCAGAACCTCTTACAATGATAGAGAACAACAGAACCCAACTAAACCTTCCAGAACCTCTTACAATGATAGAGAACAACAGAACCCAACTAAACCTTCCAGAACCTCTTACAATGATAGAGAACAACAGAACCCAACTAAACCTTCCAGAACCTACAATGATAGAGAACAACAGAACCCAACTAAACCTTCCAGAACCTCTTACAATGATAGAGAACAACAGAACCCAACTAAACCTTCCAGAACCTCTTACAATGATAGAGAACAACAGAACCCAACTAAACCTTCCAGAACCTCTTACAATGATAGAGAACAACAGAACCCAACTAAACCTTCCAGAACCTCTTACAATGATAGAGAACAACAGAACCCAACTAAACCTTCCAGAACCTCTTACAATGATAGAGAACAACAGAACCCAACTAAACCTTCCAGAACCTCTTACAATGATAGAGAACAACAGAACCCAACTAAACCTTCCAGAGCAGCAGATGGAACAAGCAACAGAGGAAACCAGGAAGAACTCCCTCTCAGGAAGAACAGTTCATAAGAAGTCCCTCTTCAGGAAGAAAGGGGGCGGAGCCTAGACTCTGGAAGGGGGGGGGGGGGGGGGGGGCATCCACCTTGACCGGTTGGGGGGAGAAGTACATGGGATAGGACAGGGAGAGAGAGGAATAGAAGAGGGAGAGAGAGAGGAATAGAAGAGGGAGAGAGAGAGGAATAGAAGAGGGAGAGAGAGAGGAATAGAAGAGAGAGAGAGAGAGGAAAAGAAGAGGGAGAGAGAGAGGAATAGAAGAGAGAGAGAGAGGAATAGAAGAGGGAGAGAGAGAGGAATAGAAGAGGGAGAGAGAGAGGAATAGAAGAGGGAGAGAGAGAGGAATAGAAGAGAGAGAGAGAGAGGAAAAGAAGAGGGAGAGAGAGAGGAATAGAAGAGAGAGAGAGAGGAATAGAAGAGGGAGAGAGAGAGGAAAAGAAGAGGGAGAGAGAGAGGAATAGAAGAGGGAGAGAGAGAGGAATAGAAGAGGGAGAGAGAGAGGAAAAGAAGAGGGAGAGAGAGAGAGAGAGAGAGAGAGAGAGAGAGAGTGGCAGACAGGCCAGAGAAGTACAAATACTAAGAAAAGTCTATGATGAGCGTTGGTCTGATGATGAACCAATCTCAGTCTGGAGTTTAAGGGCCGTGCCGTTGTGGGGGGGTCCTGGTGCTGTGGGGGGGTCCCGGTGCTGTGGGGGGGTCCCGGTGCTGCGGTGGGGTCCCGGTGCTGTGGGGGGGTCTCGGTGCTGTGGGGGGGTCCCGGTGCTGTGGGGGGGTCCCGGTGCTGTGGGGGGGTCCCGGTGCTGTGGGGGGGTCGGGTAGTAGGACCGTGGTAACTCCACTCTGGGAGTCTTGGGTCTGATCCCCTGGATCCTGCTCCCCTCCTGTCAGGATCTGGTGGCTCCAGTAATGTTGTTACACAGAGAGAAAGAAAGAAAGACAAGAAACAGAAGCTCCAAATGTAGAGTTCCTCCCTTTAACGGGAGAGAGGAAATCCCCTCAGCAGTCCAGGCCTAGAGCAGCTCAACTTAGTGCTCCTATTTTATTCCTAATGAGAAGCTCTATCAAAGAGGAAGCTTTTTAGTCTCCTCTTAAATAAACTAATGGTGTGGGCCCTTCGGACCGAGGCTGCTAGTTGATTCCAGAGTAAAGGAGCCATATGGCTGAAACTCCTGCCTCCTCTTTTACTTTGAAGGACTTTAGGGATTACCAACAGTCCTGCATCCTCAGAGCCAAGGGCTCGTGGAGGGTGAGACCCTTCTAGAAGTTTCTCCATATCGGACGGAGCCTGGTGATGAAGAGTTTTAGATGTGATCAGAAGGATGTTGAATTCTATTCTAGATTTGATGTGAAGCCAGTGTAAGGATGCTAAGACTGGGGAGATGTGCTCTCTTCTTCCAGTTCTGGTTAGTAAACCTGCAGCAGCGTTCTGCTCTAGCTGGAAGATCCTAACAGAGGAGTTTGGACATCCTGACATTAGGGAGTTACAATCATCTCATCTTCAAGTCACAAAGGCAGGAAGCATTTGTTCTGCATCTTTGAAGGACAAGAAGTTTCTCATTTTTGCAATATTCCTTAGATGGAAGAAGGCTGTCCTGGAGACATGTTTAACATGGGACATAAAGGACAGATCCTGATCAGAAATAACACCCAGGTTCCTAATATCACTGTTAGAGGTTAAGGTAATATTATCTAAGGTAATCAGACTATCTGAAAAGTAATCCCTGAGCTTTTTAGGACCTAGGATTAGAACCTCAGTCTTGGATGTGTTGAGCATTAAGAAGTTGATAGACATCCAGGACTTAACGTCCCTGAGGCAGGACTCTAGTTTAACAAGTTGGTCGGCCTGATTGGCTTTAACTGATAAATAGAGCTGAGGATCATCTGCATAACAATGAAAGTTAATGTTGTGTTTCCTAATTATATTTCCGAGTGGTAACATCTAGAGATTAAACAATATGGGTCCGAGGACGGAGCCTTGTGGTACTCCACACCGGACCCGTTCATGTATTGAAGATTTGTTATTTACATGAACAAATTGAAAGCGGTCAGATAAATATGATTTAAACCAGTTTAAGGCTAAGTTTTTAATGCCGACGGCATCTTCTAATCTCCTTAAGAGTATATTATGATGGACAGTATCAAATGCGGCACTAAGGTCCAGAAGAAGTAAAGCAGATAGAAGAGCTCTATCTGAGGCCATTAGAAGGTCATTAGTAACTTTTAGCAGAGCAGTCTCTGTACTGTGGTTCATTCTGAAGCTGGACTGAAGGTCCTCTAACAGATTATTCTCCTGCAGATAATCCTGGAGTTGTTTAGCCACTACTTGCTCCAGAACCTTTGACAGGAAAGGAAGGTTGGAGATGGGCCTGTAGTTTGAGAGAAGGCTTGTGTCTAAGTTTGGCTTCTTAATGAGAGGTTTAATAACTGCTAGTTTAAAGGATTGGGGCACATAGCCTATTGATAGAGACTGGTTAATAATTGCCAGTATAGAATTATTGATTAGTGGCAGTGCCTCTTTCAGAATTCTAGTAGGAATTGGGTCCAACAGGCTAGTAGTTGGTTTAGCAGAAGAAATAAGGGAGTTTAGTTGGACTAGTTGTATTTGCTGAAAGCATTCCAGATGACTGTTAGGTTTAACCAGTTCCTCTGTTATGGGGCTAACGGACGGTAGGGTTTGATGGATGTTATCCCTAAGCCTTGTCATTTTATTTTGAAAGAACTTCATGAAGTCCTCACTACATATATTGATAGGAATGGTGGGCTCAACACTATTTTGGTTCTTGGTCAGTTTGGCTACAGTACTGAAAAGAAAGCGAGGGTTGTTTTTGTTTTCCTCTATTAAGGATGAGTAGTAATTAGTTCTACTTCTACTCAGAGCTTTCTTATAAGTTTTGAAGCTATCCTTCCAAATAGATGTTGATTTCTTGTGAGGCTAGCACCCTTACCCCCTGCAGCTGCGGTGAGCGGCGTCCCGCTGTCACTATTAAATTTAGAAACCATGAGAACAGCAGCATTTTCCCAGCATGCCCTGGAGCACGCCCCGAGGACCGGATCCACCAGCTGGGATTTGCATCATGGGAAAGCTGCGAGGACCACCTGACCTCTGATGACCTCGCTTAAATATAGTTTCTGATTGTGATCGATCCTGGGAATCAGTGCCTGCTGGGATCTAACCGCTAACATGGGCTACTCGGTTAGCTTCAGTGCTAACTGACACTATGTTCGTAACAGACCCACCAGAGACAAATGTTAGCTTGAATGCTCCCTGACCAGGTTACACTCTGATCGTCTCAGTGCTAACTAATGTTAAATACCAGACGGCTCAACCAGAACTAACAGTTACCATCGGAGCTAACAGCTACCATAGCAGCAAACAGCTACCATCAGAGCTAACAGCTACCATCAGAGCTAACAGCTACCATCAGAACTAACAGCTACCATCAGAGCTAACAGCTACCATAGCAGCAAACAGCTACCATCAGAGCTAACAGCTACCATAGCAGCAAACAGCTACCATCAGAGCTAACAGCTACCATAGCAGCAAACAGCTACCATCAGAACTAACAGCTACCATCAGAGCTAACAGCTACCATAGCAGCAAACAGCTACCATCAGAGCTAACAGCTACCATAGCAGCAAACAGCTACCATCAGAGCTAACAGCTACCATCGGAGCTAACAGCTACCATCGGAACTAACAGTTACCATCGGAGCTAACAGCTACCATCAGAGCTAACAGCTACCATCAGAGCTAACAGCTACCATAGCAGCAAACAGCTACCATCAGAGCTAACAGCTACCATCAGAACTAACAGTTACCATCGGAGCTAACAGCTACCATCAGAGCTAACAGCTACCATCAGAGCTAACAGCTACCATAGCAGCAAACAGCTACCATCGGAACTAACAGTTACCATCGGAGCTAACAGCTACCATCAGAGCTAACAGCTACCATCAGAGCTAACAGCTACCATAGCAGCAAACAGCTACCATCAGAGCTAACAGCTACCATCGGAGCTAACAGCTACCATCAAAACTAACAGTTACCATCGGAGCTAAAAGCTACCATAGCAGCAGACAGTTACCATCGGAGCTAACAACTACCATCAGAGCTAACAGCTACCATAGCAGCAAACAGCTACCATCAGAGCTAACAGCTACCATCGGAACTAACAGTTACCATCGGAGCTAACAGCTACCATCAGAGCTAACAGCTACCATCAGAGCTAACAGCTACCATAGCAGCAAACAGCTACCATCAGAGCTAACAGCTACCATCAGAACTAACAGTTACCATCGGAGCTAACAGCTACCATCAGAGCTAACAGCTACCATCAGAGCTAACAGCTACCATAGCAGCAAACAGCTACCATCGGAACTAACAGTTACCATCGGAGCTAACAGCTACCATCAGAGCTAACAGCTACCATCAGAGCTAACAGCTACCATCGGAACTAACAGCTACCATCGGAGCTAACAGCTACCATCGGAGCTAACAGCTACCATCGGAACTAACAACTACCATCGGAGCTAACAGCTACCATCGGAGCTAACAGCTACCATCGGAACTAACAGCTACCATCGGAACTAACAGCTACCATCGGAGCTAACAGTTACCATCGGAGCTAACAGCTACCATCGGAGCTAACAGCTACCATCGGAACTAACAGCTACCATCGGAACTAACAGCTACCATCAGAACTAACAGCTACCATCGGAGCTAACAGCTACCATCGGAACTAACAGTTACCATCGGAGCAAACAGTTACCATCAGAACTAACAGCTACCATCAGAGCTAACAGCTACCATCAGAGCTAACAGCTACCATCGGAACTAACAGTTACCATCGGAACTAACAGTTACCATCGGAGCAAACAGCTACCATCGGAACTAACAGTTACCATCGGAGCAAACAGTTACCATCGGAGCTAACAGCTACCATCGGAACTAACAGCTACCATCAGAACTAACAGCTACCATCAGAGCTAACAGCTACCATCAGAGCTAACAGCTACCATCGGAACTAACAGTTACCATCGGAGCTAACAACTACCATCAGAGCTAACAGCTACCATAGCAGCAAACAGTTACCATCGGAGCTAACAGCTACCATCGGAGCTAACAGCTACCATAGCAGCAAACAGTTACCATCGGAGCTAACCGTTAGCATCGGAGCTAACGGTTAGCGTAGGAGCTAACAGTTACCATCGGAGCTAACAGGTAGCATAGGAGCTAACAGTTACCATCGGAGCTAACAGCTACCATCAGAGCTAACAGCTACCATCAGAGCTAACAGCTACCATCGGAACTAACAGTTACCATCGGAGCTAACAACTACCATCAGAGCTAACAGCTACCATAGCAGCAAACAGTTACCATCGGAGCTAACAGCTACCATCGGAGCTAACAGCTACCATAGCAGCAAACAGTTACCATCGGAGCTAACCGTTAGCATCGGAGCTAACGGTTAGCGTAGGAGCTAACAGTTACCATCGGAGCTAACAGGTAGCATAGGAGCTAACAGTTACCATCGGAGCTAACAGCTACCATCAGAGCTAACGGTTAGCGTAGGAGCTAACAGTTAGAACAAGAGCTTCCTGCTGCCACGTTCAGAATTTGGTGACACCATGAAAGCTTGGATCTGTCCTGCCTGGTATCAACGCTTCAGCAGCTGTGAAGGTCTGGAGGAGGTTTTCTTTGATTGTGGTTGAAGCTCCACAGTCTACCTGAGGATGTCATCTGTTCATGGCCTCAGTGGACCATCTCTTCATGGAAACTTCCAAGATTGCCGAGATCAAACTGGTGAGTTCTCTGGAGTCCAGTGACCTCCACTGTCTGGCAGAGTTCCTCTGAGAAGAAGAGTAGATTCACATTCAGTCTGCAGCAGCTGTGAGATCTTCTCATGTCCCTGTGGACTAAAACCTCTGACGTTAACATGTACCCGGGTAATTAAAGAACATATTTCTCTGCATTTCTTGTATTTACACATAAACATACGGGTCTCCACAAACAATGGTTTCTGAAAACTCCGACCACAGTGAAGATTTAGAAAAACCGTCTGCATCTTAAGAGAGGGAGATGGACATTTATGTCATAATTTGTCACAATGTGTATTGTCCAGGATTCAAATTATCCTCGTTACACTGCCCCCTACAGGTTTGGCTGTTCATAGTAGCTCCAAACCAGGTATATCTGCAGGTCTGTGTAAATGAAGATTTGTTTTGTAAACGTAGACGAGGGAAATACTCATTTTTGTAAACTTGGCCTCAGAATGAAGGAAGGAGTTCAACACAGTGTCGTGGATAGTTTTACTTCATGCTCCATGTATTAAAGTTACGATCCCAGTGACAAAATACACACACTCACTGGGTTTACCTCTCAGACAGCTGCCCTGAAGGGACGTGCAAAAAAAACTAAAGAGGATCTTGTGCGATCAAGCGAGCGAATGAGTGAGGATGAAGATGAAGCTCGAAGCTTCTCCCTCCATTCTTTGGACAGTTTGGTCTGTTCCTTGCTGCTCAGACGTTCTCAGATCTTCCAAATGTTCACTGGATCGAACCCTGGACTGTGGTCGGGCCACTCGGGGATCTTCACTCGTCTGCTGAAGCCTCCTGTCACGTCTCAGCTGTGTGTGTCTCCATTCTGAGGTCCAGTGCTCTGGAGCAGTTTTCATCAGTCTCTGTACGGAGGCCTGTCACGATCACAAATTTTACTGGATGAGAAATTGTCAGAGAAATTATTGCGATAAATGATAATATTGCCGTTTTTATACCATTTTTCCACTAATATATTAATAATGGTATACTAATGCAAGTATAACCTTTTAAAGTTAAATAAACTTTTATTTCTTTATAAAATTGGAATTGTATTATGAAAAAAGAGATTGTAAATATCCAAAATAAAGAATCAAAACAACCTCTCTCTCTCCCAGGAATTAGAACTAGTTACCTGGCAGCAGTGACAGACCTACAGAAATACAATTCTCATCACCAGACCAGTCCCATTGCCACACGGAAGCATGGTGGAGGCAGCATCATGCTGCGGGGGGACTAGTCAGGATAGAGGGAACATAAACGGACAGTTAGTCCTGTCGTGATAATCAATAAATCAATTAATTCCATGATAATTAAAAATGAGCTCGATCAGTTTTCCAGGCTGGAGAATGTTTCCTTTACTAAAGACGTCACTGTGAGCAGCGCTCACTCTGGTGTTAGTGAGCGGCTCTCACTCTGGTGTTAGTGAGCGGCGCTCACTCTGGTGTTAGTGAGCGGCTCTCACTCCGGTGTTAGTGAGCGGCTCTCACTCCGGTGTTAGTGAGCGGCTCTCATTCCGGTGTTAGTGAGCGGCTCTCACTCCGATGTTAGTGAGCGGCTCTCACTCCGGTGTTAGTGAGCGGCTCTCACTCCGGTGTTAGTGAGCGGCTCTCACTCCGGTGTTAGTGAGCGGCTCTCACTCCGATGTTAGTGAGCGGCTCTCACTCCGGTGTTAGTGAGCGGCTCTCACAGTTCACCATTGTTTTAGAGAGTTGCCAGATTCCTGAGTCTTCCAGTGAAAACCCAGTAAGGCTCACTGTAAACGGGCCTTAACATGGAGGAGGAAAACAGCCGATCTGGCAACCGCAGCCCCCAGAGTGGCTCCACCTCCTACGTCATCAAAATGCGTGAATTTCTGGTGAAACACTTTAACACATGGTAGGTTACTACTAGTACAACTTGACTAGGGACTAATGAGCTCGATTGACCTGGTCAACATGATTGTAGGACAACTCGTCCACGGATGAAATTTCAGAATTCTTTTGAGAAAATGAACCCTCTACAATGTACTTTTACTTATTGTTATTTCTAATTGGTATCTTATCTATTTTCTTATATCTAGTAGTAGGGACGTCCCGATCACACTTTCTGGCCCCCGATACCGATCCGATCTTTCAGAATTGAGTATCGGCCGATACCGATACTTCCCCGATCCGATACTCACATTACTATTGCAAATATACTCATTTTTGGAGCGACTAAGACGTCTGGAGCTAAAAGCACTATTGGCAGAAGCTTTGTTTACCTAGAAATTATTGTAAAACTCACTTATTGAATCAGAATTCCTCTCTTAAGAACTTATTTAAACTTTATTCAGTCAGAAGAACAAAAACCCAGTTAGTACACTCTGCAGTCTTGTTTCTCTTATTTACCTTAACTTAAACTACTTCACCTGCATTTTGTGGCAAATTAAAAAAAATAAAAATGAAACCCAGTGAATCAGTTTGACTAACATATAAAGTATAAAAAACTACAACATAAACAGTAAAACAGTATTCAGTAAAACCAATTCCACTTCAAAGTGTCTTTGGCTGGTTGGGGTGAAAATAAGTCTTAAAAAAGTGCAAATACAATAATAAAAATAAATAAATAAATCTTAAACATAAATACTCTCAGGCTCCAATGTAACTTCTTTGTGTATTAAATTCCAGTTTACCTTAAAGCAGTATGAGAGGTTTGACCTGAATGTCACAAACATTTACAGTTCAATGTGAAGTATAAATACTTCATTCTACTTCAAAGTGGTAAAACCTGTTTGACTAAAGTATTCTGAACATAGTACTCTCAAAAACGTTTTCACAATACAATCTTTGTCCTCCATGTCCTTCTCCAAAACCTCCGTCACCCCTCACTATGAACACGGCTCAACACGAGGCTTCAGGGCATGTAGTACACATGCCAGGCCTTTAGGGGCGCTGTGACTCACCAAACACAACAAGAACGCAGAAGAAGACAGACCACATAGAAATATAGAAGTAGACTTCTACACATAAACACATAAACCACTATATATAACTCTAGTTTTATAGGTCTATGGCCCCGCTCCGCCTGCTTCTAGCTTCTGCAGCTCCACCCGAGCTTCTAGTCCCTGATTGTTCTGGTTATTAGGTGACGTAGCGGAGCGGTGGGGGGAGGAGGGGGGCCATTACGTCATCTATTGACCACAGATGATGGTCTATGCTGGGCGTACTCCACCGCATGTTTACTTTTTAGATGTCTTATCAGATTAGTTGTGTTAAACGAAGCTCTGGTGCTCCACCTCTCAGGACTATGGTGAAGCTCTGGTGCTCCACCTCTCGGGACTGTGGTGAAGCTCTGGTGCTCCACCTCTCGGGACTGTGGTGAAGCTCTGGTGCTCCACCTCTCGGGACTGTGGTGAAGCTCTGGTGCTCCACCTCTCGGGACTGTGGTGAAGCTATGGTGCTCCACCTCTCGGGACTGTGGTGAAGCTATGGTGCTCCACCTCTCGGGACTGTGGTGAAGCTCTGGTGCTCCACCTCTCGGGACTGTGGTGAAGCTCTGGTGCTCCACCTCTCGGGACTGTGGTGAAGCTATGGTGCTCCACCTCTCGGGACTGTGGTGAAGCTCTGGTGCTCCACCTCTCGGGACTGTGGTGAAGCTATGGTGCTCCACCTCTCGGGACTGTGGTGAAGCTCTGGTGCTCCACCTCTCGGGACTGTGGTGAAGCTATGGTGCTCCACCTCTCAGGACTGTGGTGAAGCTATGGTGCTCCACCTCTCGGGACTGTGGTGAAGCTCTGGTGCTCCACCTCTCGGGACTGTGGTGAAGCTCTGGTGCTCCACCTCTCGGGACTGTGGTGAAGCTATGGTGCTCCACCTCTCAGGACTGTGGTGAAGCTCTGGTGCTCCACCTCTCAGGACTGTGGTGAAGCTATGGTGCTCCACCTCTCGGGACTGTGGTGAAGCTATGGTGCTCCACCTCTCAGGACTGTGGTGAAGCTATGGTGCTCCACCTCTCGGGACTGTGGTGAAGCTCTGGTGCTCCACCTCTCGGGACTGTGGTGAAGCTCTGGTGCTCCACCTCTCAGGACTGTGGTGAAGCTCTGGTGCTCCACCTCTCAGGACTGTGGTGAAGCTATGGTGCTCCACCTCTCGGGACTGTGGTGAAGCTATGGTGCTCCACCTCTCAGGACTGTGGTGAAGCTCTGGTGCTCCACCTCTCAGGACTGTGGTGAAGCTCTGGTGCTCCACCTCTCGGGACTGTGGTGAAGCTCTGGTGCTCCACCTCTCAGGACTGTGGTGAAGCTCTGGTGCTCCCAAGTGAACAGTTTTTTTTGTTAGTTTTTTTAGATGGGTGGGGTGATCGGCTGGATCTGCCGATTCCTGATCACTTACAAATCACTAATATTGACCCCGATCCGAGATCTACCGATGTGATGGGGACATCCCTATCTAGTATATTTCCATATACATTTAGAATAGTATCATATGGCTTTGTTTCTCTTTGTTTACCATGCTCTTAATGGTAAACAAAGAGAACAAGTGTATGTACAGTCATGGATGAAATGATTGGCACCCCTGGAATTGTTCCAGAAAATACATCATTTCTTCCCAAAATTGTTGTAATTCCAGATGTTTTGGTATACACCTCTTTATTTTTGCGTTGGAAAAACACAAAAAAACAGAAGAAAAAAGGCAAAAATTGACATAATATTACACAGAACTCATAAAATGGGCCGGACAGAACTGTTGGCACCCTCAACTCCATATTTGGTGGCACACCCTTTGAAAGAAAGAACAAATCAATCGCTTCCTTTAACCGTTAAGCTTCTCACACGTCCCGAGTGGGACTTTGGACCACTCGTCTTTTGCTCCAAGTCTTTCAGGTTTGCCTTCTTGCAACAGCAATGCTGAGCTCTCTCCATGGGTGTTCGATGGGATTTAGATCCGGACTCACTGCCGGCCACTTCAGAACTCTCCAGTGCTTCGTCTCCAACCTTCTTGCTGCTACTTGAGGTCTGCTCCAGAGGTCAGGGCTGTCCTGCTGGAACACCCTGACCTCTGGAGCAGAGCCGACTGTCTGACACTCAGCCCTACATTGAGGCCCAAGATATTTTGATCGTCTTCAGATGTCATGATTCCTTGCTCGCTGTGAAGACACCCAGTGCCAGAGGCAGCAATACAACCTTAAAACATCTCCAGCCTGTGTTTGACTGTGGGGACGGTGTTCTGTTCTTTGTTTGCTGTAAACAGACGTGCTTTGTCTCATCTGGACACTAACTGTTATCCCAGAAGGATCGAGCCTTTCTCAGATACTTTTTTACAAACTCCAAACTGGCTTTTTTCTGTCTCTTTGCCGGCGGTGGGGTTTTCCTGGGTCTTCTTCTCGTTCAGACGACGTGCGGTCCCAGCTCACACGTCTGCAGGACAGCCTGAAGCTGTGTGGGAGTTGACTGAGGATGTTTATCCAGCGTTCCAACTATCCCGCGTTGCATTCTTTCTTCAATTGTTTCTCCTCCGTCCCCGTCCAGGGACATCAGTTCCATAGGTTAGAAACTTCTTGATAATATTACGCACAGTGGACAAAGGAACTTGAAGATCTCTGGAGACGGTCTTGCAACCTTGAGATTGTTCATATTTTTCCACATCTTTGTTTCCTAAGTCCTCAGACACGTCTGGGCTCTTCTTTCTCTTCTCCGTGCTGGGTGTGGCCCACAGACCGACCACACCCAGCATGGAGAAGAGAAAGAAGAGCTCTGGGCTCTTCTTTCTCTTCTCCATGCTGGGTGTGGCCCACAGACCGACCACACCCAGCATGGAGAAGAGAAAGAAGAGCTCTGGGCTCTTCTTTCTCTTCTCCGTGCTGGGTGTGGCCCACAGACCGACCACACCCAGCACGGAGAAGAGAAAGAAGAGCTCTGGGCTCTTCTTTCTCTTCTCCGTGCTGGGTGTGGCCCACAGACCGACCACACCCAGCACGGAGAAGAGAAAGAAGAGCTCTGGGCTCTTCTTTCTCTTCTCCGTGCTGGGTGTGGCCCACAGACCGACCACACCCAGCACGGAGAAGAGAAAGAAGAGCTCTGGGCTCTTCTTTCTCTTCTCCGTGCTGGGTGTGGCCCACAGACCGACCACACCCAGCACGGAGAAGAGAAAGAAGAGCTCTGGGCTCTTCTTTCTCTTCTCCATGCTGGGTGTGGCCCACAGACCGACCACACCCAGCACGGAGAAGAGAAAGAAGAGCTCTGGGCTCTTCTTTCTCTTCTCCATGCTGGGTGTGACCCACAGACCGACCACACCCAGCACGGAGAAGAGAAAGAAGAGCTCTGGGCTCTTCTTTCTCTTCTCCATGCTGGGTGTGACCCACAGACCGACCACACCCAGCACGGAGAAGAGAAAGAAGAGCTCTGGGCTCTTCTTTCTCTTCTCCGTGCTGGGTGTGGCCCACAGACCGACCACACCCAGCTGGAGTCCAACTTTACACATTCTATCTGGCTTCAGGTGGGAGTTCTATATTTCCACACCCTGTTACTTGGTGAGTTAAAATGAGCATCACATGCTTGAAATACGATGATTTACCCACAGTATTAAAATGGTTCTAACAATTCTTTGAGTTTTGTGTAAAATTGTGTCAATTTTGTCTTTTTCTTCTGCTGTTTGTGTCTTTATGATGCATGTCGTTTTAGTAAACACATGTTTACTAAAAACATTTGTAATTGCAACAATTTCTGGGAGAAATTGTGTATTTCTGGGAAAATTCCAGGGGTGCCAATACTTTCGTCCATGACTGTAAATAATTTTTTAGGAAAAACTCAGTTTATAGCCTATAGTCAAAATTAGCCCAACATATTGGTATAATGGGTAAAATCCGATCAGCATTAGATCAAAATTCACACAACTCCTTATATAACTCCCTCATTCTTCCATATCTGAGTTATGGTGTGGAAACATGGAGAAATAATTATAAAACAAACATCGATTCTATTATTTATGTATTTTTTACTTCAGAAGAAGTACGACTCATAAATCAAGCTGATTGTTTTGCTTCAATAAATCCTCTATTTTCCATATCAAAGATGCTAAAAATACACGATATTATCGACCTTAATACACTAGCTGTAATGTATGAGGCGCATAATTATAGTCTTCCACCTCATATCCAGAAGTTATTCGAACAGAGAGAGTCGATATAGCCTCAAGGGTGCTGGATTTCTTGAATCAAATATACTTAATAATCCTTCCAAATGTGTCAAATATACCTTGAAATCCAATCCTTCAAATCAATAATGCTGAATAAATGAGTCGTGGACAAGATGTCCAGAGCCACATGGACGAGTTGTTGATGCACCAGAACTACCACACTGTTAACCACTAACTAGTCTTCATGATCAATCTGTGCCAACCCCAAATCAGTGTTTACTGGTAGCTAGTCTAAATGATTATTAACCAGTTGTTACCAGCCTCTGCTGCCTCAGAACTAGTTGAGTTCACTTAGTAACATCTGCTGTTGTCTCATCAAACCAACGTTTTGACTCTCAACTAATCTCCGAGTGAATGTTTTAACCGTCGCTGACCGGCTCCATTAGTGAAGTGGTAACCACGGTAACAATGAAAACAGTGGTTTGGTTAGCTTTGGGAGCTGGCTACAATGCTCGGTAATTACCACGGTAATCATTAGGATCCACTTGTAACCAGTGCCTGAGAGTGCAATGGCTTCATATTTACGTGAAACCATGAACACGGGTCTTGATGTGGACCCGGTGGCGCCCCCTGCTGGTCACAGCATGGTACGACCTGAAGCTTAAAAGCTGCTTCCATATTTAGGCGTGCTGACATCACTGATGAGGTCACGGCTGCGGCTTAAAGTCTTGAAGTCTTAAAGGGCTGGCGGTGTGTTGGGGCTGCAGCTGTGGCGTTTTCCTGAGGAGGACGACGTGTTGTGGTCCCGAGTGACCGGACGGCGGCAAACAAACACACCTGGAGGTGCTGAGGGGAGCGAGGAGGCGACGGCTGAGCCGCTGCGTCAACAGACTTCCATCAACAAACTGCAGACGTTCACACCTTCACTCGATGTGAACAAGAAAAGTCAACATGTTAAAATGTGTGTGTCACACACAGACTCCTGCTTTGTTCAACTGGAGTGAGAAACTCCAGAGAGCCTCGACTGGCTCTTCATTCTCACATGGCGCCAGCATCTAAAGCAGGGGGGTCAAACACATTGTAGTTCAGGGGCCACATCATCTCAAATTCATCTTGAGCATTCCGGACCAGTGAAAAAGTGCAATAATCACCTATAAATTTTCATTTTTAAAGTTTTCTTTGTTGTGGTCCAAAGTGAAAGAGATGAAAATGTCAGAAAACCAAACAACTACTGCAGAAAATGGCTCCGATCTCAACCTAAAGTCAATTTTAATGAAACCTTCTGGTGCAAAATACAGTGAAATGTACATAAAACTTCTGCTGTAGCGGTTTTATTCTAAGAGTTTTTACAAATGACCCCTGACCCAGCTTTGAGGTAATCTGATAGCAGTGAGAGAGTGAGCTTTCATGGTGGCATCATGAGAGCTCAATTTGGGTCTCACTGTCATGTCGCTACTCTGACCATTAGAATCTGACAGAAAACGATTTGTTTTCACCTGAAACGTCGTTTAAACGAGGCCTGAGACTCAAATGAGAGTTACTCATTACTTGAAAGTAATCAGTTACAGCAGCAGCAGAGGCTCCTGGGTATCGTAGGCGTGTGTGGGTAATAAATGAATAAAAGTGGGCAGAGCAACAGCACTGCTCCTTTATTCCAAACTGCTCTAAACTCATGTTACACACACACACACACACACACACACACACACACACACACACACACACACACACACACACACACACACACACACACACACACACACACACACTGTCTTCTTACATGTTTGGAAAACAGAGGACGGAGTTGGCAGGAAAACTAGGCCCCCTCCTCTCCTCCCCTTTTCTCTCAGTTTCCCCTCATTCAGAGCTCAGTCTTTCAGAACATCACACCTCTGCTCATCTCTCTGTCCTTCTGCCAGCCACCCTGTCCCTCTCTCTGTCTTTCTCTCTGTCTCTCTCTCTCTCTGTCTCTGTCTCTCTCTGTCTCTCCCTCTGTCTCTCTCTCTGTCTCTCTCTCTGTCTCTCCCTCTGTCTCTCTCTCTGTCTCTCCCTCTGTCTCTCCCTCTGTCTCTCTCTCTCCCCCCCTCTCTCCCCCTCTCTTTGCCTCCCCCTCTCCCCCCCGTGGATCATGTCCAGGTTCAGGTTGCTGCTCGGAGGCTCGTTGCTGCTGCTTCTGCCGCTGACACTCGGTGAGTCTGAAACCAGCTGTTTCTCCTCTGTGACTGGAACCCACTGTGTTCAGCCCCCACCCCCCCACCCCCAGCTGGAGGGCTTCCTCTCAGTGTAGATGAACACATGCAGAATCACTTCATGTCTTCCCACGCTTTGAAAATCCTGTGTAAAGCCTGAAGAATCAAGGGAAGTTTTTGAGAGAAATGATGTGTTTCTGCTGTGGAAGCTGTAACCATGTGGTGTGTGCATTTGTGTATGTCTGTGTGTGTAAACTTGTTTGTCAGTTGTTCATCAACTAAAGTATTTGCTCAGCTCTACAAATCATTGAATTCATGAGTTCCGACCATAGACTGTTTCTACAAACATCGGTGAAATACCGAGTCTCTCAGGAGCTCAGTGAGGTCCAGCATGGTGCCGTGATCGAACACCTGATCAATAAGTACAAAGTGGAAGCGATTGAGAACAACAGCAACTCAACTTTCTGCAGAGTCAATCGTCTTCAGATTAACAAACTTCATGAGATCTTCAGATTAGCTCCAGAACAGTGTGTAGAGCCTCATGGAGGGTTTCCGTGGCCGATCAGCTGCATTCATACTTCACACCACCAGCCACAATGCAAAGCCATGGTAGTGTAGTGCTCACCGACAATGGACTTTTTAGAACAGTGGAGACAAACTGGGGGAATTGTTCTTGTGGAGTCACTCGGCCTCTTTACTTCCAGTGAAAGAAACTCTCAAAGCTTCAGCAGCCGGAGACATTTTGGACTATTTCATTTGGAGACGGTCACTTCCTGTTCCAACATGGCGGCCCCAGAACACAAGCAGGTCCATAAAGAACTGAATGGTCCTGTCTGACTGCCCTGCAGAGCCCTGACCTCCACCTGACAGAACAGAGACCGTGAGCCAGGTCTTCTTCTCCCACATTACCAATAAACACTCCTGAAGCTCTTCAAGCTTCAGACGGTGGAGCCACATCAGATTAAACTCTCTGCTTTAACAGGAGGTCACTCAAGGTCATGTGGTGTGAAGGCCGGCGAGCAAATACTTTTGGCAATACAGTGTGTGTGTGTGTGTGTGTGTGTGTGTGTGTGTGTGTGTGTGTGTGTGTGTGTGTGAGATTCTTCGTGTGTTTCCCTTTGTGTGGTCAGACAGCTGGTTTGTGTAAAGTCTCCTTTCATTCTTTGTTCTCTCCTCACACTTGTTCCTATTTTTCCTTTATTTCCTCTCTTCTTTATTCCTGCATCCAAGTCCCGCCCACACACTGTGATTGACACTGTGTGTGTGTGTGTGTGTGTGTGTGTGTGTGTGTGTGTGTGTGTGTGTGTCAGCTGTTTTTCATTTCCTCTGCTGTGATTGACAGGCCGTTTGTGATGACACTCTTCCTGTTTGGTAACAATTAACATCGCCCCCTCAGTTCCCACCCCACACCCCAACACATACACAAGAACCAAAAGTACCTCCTCAAGAATTAATACTACCTCCTCAAGAACCAAAAGTACCTCCTCAAGAACCAAGCTGTTCGCCTCTCTGTTACCATGTTGGCTGGAGGGTGAAGGTTAGCATTAGCTTAGCATAAAGCCCGTCAAGGCCCCTACATACTCCCATAAAAAGAAGAACAAAAAAAATTCTTGTTCGGCAGGACAGTTCATACTCTTAGGCGAACTCTTAGGCCACGCCCCCTCACAGCAGACACATCTGTGAAGCGGCGTTTTAACTTCTCAACTGCACAGCTTATTTCTCGCTTCCAATATTTTCAGAAATACATTTTTCTGAACTGTTTTAGTAATAAAAGAGAAAGTTTGTGTCCAAGCCACCATGTTGGTCTGGTTTTAACTGCTGGAGCTGAGTGATGCGTTCAGGGGCATCACGTAACTCCGAGATATGCTACGTGCTAACGCTCTTCGGGGCTCACACAGCAGCGAGGCCAAAGCTAACCATGCTAAACCTCATCAAAATATGACTGATACAGTCATTAGCGAGCTGGAATGTGTGTGCACGGCAGATAGCGGTGCGTAAATAGACGCCACGCTCAGCCCTGTCGTGGTCTTGTGGCGGAATGCAGAAGTAAACTAGAAAAATCTGACCAATCACACAAGAGTATGCAGACCACACTGCAGAACTTGGACAAGATACTACGGCCCAAACAGTTGGCTCAGCCGAACATTTCTTCAGCCAGAGGGAGCTGGTCAAGGAAATGACATCATTTTGTTGGGCAGGATTCTTGAGTGCCGAATGTTGTTCTTGTTTTTATAGAGGGTGAATCAATCTGGAGCGTTTCTCTGATGTTTCTCTGTGTTGTCAGTCTGCGACGCTCAGTATTACAACGGCGTCACGCCTGCTCCCGACTATGACTCCGACTACAACGCGACCTTCGACTACAGCTTCTACAGTGAGTCGGCTTCGCTTTATTTTGAAAATACCTGTGAGCTTTAGTTTCCTGTGGAAGAGACAAAGACTTCCTGTTTTCAGGTAACACGAGCAGCGACGACTTTGACCGTTTCATCGAGCAGGAGGACGAAGAGGAGGAGGAGGAGGAGGAGGAGGAGGAGGAGAGAGTGTTGGTTACCATGTCAACCAACACAGGAAATACAGGAAGGGGAGGGACTGACGTTCATAATGCAGCATCACATCCTGTGTGTCAGGTAAGAACAAGTCAGACTCAAACTAGGTTTCAGTTAAACTCAACTTCATCTCGTTATTTTCTAACTTAACTCAAAATTAAACTAGTCTGCTACTTAGTTTACCACCAGTGAGACTAGAGTTAAACCTCAGTCAATCCATTTAAACCTGAGATACTCCTGAGTTAAACCCGAGTTAAACCTCAGTCAACCCTGAGTTAAACCTGAGTTAAACCTGAGTTAAACCTCAGTCAATCCATTTAAACCTGAGATACTCCTGAGTTAAACCCGAGTTAAACCTCAGTCAACCCTGAGTCAACCCTGAGTTAAACATGAGTTAAACCTTAGTTGAATCAGTTGATGTACTGATTGACCGATTGATCTTTTGAATGAAGTCAGACCGGTACCAGTGAGTCAGACCGGTACCAGTGAGTCAGACCGGTACCAGTGAGTCAGACTGGTACCAGTGAGTCAGACCGGTACCAGTGAGTCAGACCGTTACCATTGAGTCAGACCGGTACCAGTGAGTCAGACCGTTACCATTGAGTCAGACCGGTACCAGTGAGTCAGACAGGTACCATTGAGTCAGACCGGTACCAGTGAGTCAGACCGGTACCAGTGAGTCAGACAGGTACCATTGAGTCAGACCGGTACCAGTGAGTCAGACCGGTACCAGTGAGTCAGACAGGTACCATTGAGTCAGACCGGTACCAGTGAGTTAGACAGGTACCAGTGAGTCAGACCGGTACCAGTGAGTCAGTCTGGTACCAGTGAGTCAGACAGGTACCATTGAGTCAGACCGGTACCAGTGAGTCAGTCTGGTACCAGTGAGTCAGTCTGGTACCAGTGAGTCAGTCTGGTACTAGTGAGTCAGACCGGTACTAGTGAGTGAGATCAGTACCGCGGTGAGTCAGTCTGATACCAATGAGTCAGACCGGTACTAGTGAGTCAGACTGGTACCAGTGAGTCAGTCTGGTACCAGTGAGTCAGACCGGTACCAGTGAGTCAGACCGGTACCAGTGAGTCAGACCGGTACTAGTGAGACAGACCGGTACTAGTGAGTCAGACCGGTACCAGTGAGTCAGACCGGTACTAGTGAGACAGACCGGTACTAGTGAGTCAGACCGGTACTAGTGAGTCAGACCGGTACTAGTGAGTCAGACTAGTGCCACAGTGTTTTTTAGGCCTAGTTGTGGTTCTGTGGGTGTTTGCGGTTGTGAAACAGTTTAAGAGTCGTGTCCTTTCCAGGAATTTAATTGAGCTGTCTGTGGTTTTTAAATGAGACCAGCTGCTGGTCACGTGACCCGGACTCTTCTTCTTCTTCTGTGGTGGTGGTGTCTGACTTACTGCTCCACTTTGAGGAACTAAAACTTTCAGGAATTCAACCCTGAGAGAAGAAACCCACAAACCACCAACAATCACACGTCTGAGCAGAAGAACTGAGATCTTTACGTTCTTCATGGTTAAACTTCTTTTTCTCTGCAGACACACAGTTTGGCACTCTGGCAGCTCCACGGGTCCACTGAGTGTTTGGTGGTTTTTTATTTTTTTATTCTTTACTTGTCAGTTTAACAGTTAAAAAAATAAAATAAAATAAAAATAAAGGATACAATTCACTTGTGTCAACATGAACACAGTATACTGATTCGTTCTCCCACGCGCAAAAAACAAAAACAAAATATAATGAACAAGATACCACAAAACCAAAAGGTAAACTCCAGGGAGGGACTCGTACATCGGCTCCAAGTGTTCCAACTCAAAATCAAACTGGGCTTCTTAGGTTTAATATAGGAGAGCCATGTCCCCAGGAAGCTGGGAGCCCCATGTCCCCAGGAAGCTGGGAGCCCCATGTCCCCAGGAAGCTGGGAACCCCATGTCCCCAGGAAGCTGGGAGCCCCATGTCCCCAGGAAGCTGGGAGCCCCATGTCCCCAGGAAGCTGGGAGCCCCATGTCCCCAGGAAGCCCCATGTCCCCAAGAAGCTGGGAGCCCCATGTCCCCAGGAAGCCCAATGTCCCCAGGAAGCTGGGAGCCCCATGTCCCCAGGAAGCTGGGAGCCCCATGTCCCCAAGAAGCTGGGAACCCCATGTCCCCAGGAAGCTGGGAGCCCCATGTCCCCAGGAAGCCCCATGTCCCCAGGAAGCTCAGAGCCCTATGTCCCCAAGAAGCTGGGAGCCCCATGTCCCCAGGAAGCTGGGAGCCCCATGTCCCAGGAAGCTGGGAGCCTCATGTCCCCAGGAAGCTGGGAGCCCCATGTCCCCAGGAAGCTGGGAGCCCCATGTCCCCAGGAAGCTGGGAGCCCCATGTCCCAGGAAGCTGGGAGCCCCATGTCCCCAGGAAGCCCCATGTCCCCAGGAAGCTGGGAGCCCCATGTCCCAGGAAGCTGGGAGCCCATGTCCCCAGGAAGCTGGGAGCCCCATGTCCCCAGGAAGCTGGGAGCCCCATGTCCCAGGAAGCTGGGAGCCCCATGTCCCAGGAAGCTGGGAGCCCCATGTCCCCAGGAAGTTGGGAGCCCCATGTCCCAGGAAGCTGGGAGCCCCATGTCCCCAGGAAGCCCCATGTCCCCAGGAAGCTGGGAGCCCCATGTCCCAGGAAGCTGGGAGCCCCATGTCCCCAGGAAGCTGGGAGCCCCATGTCCCAGGAAGCTGGGAGCCCAATGTCCCCAGGAAGCCCAATGTCCCCAGGAAGCTGGGAGCCCCATGTCCCCAGGAAGCTGGGAGCCCCATGTCCCCAAGAAGCTGGGAACCCCATGTCCCCAGGAAGCTGGGAGCCCCATGTCCCCAGGAAGCTGGGAGCCCCATGTCCCCAGGAAGCCCCATGTCCCCAGGAAGCTCAGAGCCCTATGTCCCCAAGAAGCTGGGAGCCCCATGTCCCCAGGAAGCTGGGAGCCCCATGTCCCAGGAAGCTGGGAGCCCCATGTCCCCAGGAAGCCCCATGTCCCCAGGAAGCTCAGAGCCCTATGTCCCCAAGAAGCTGGGAGCCCCATGTCCCCAGGAAGCTGGGAGCCCCATGTCCCAGGAAGCTGGGAGCCTCATGTCCCCAGGAAGCTGGGAGCCCCATGTCCCAGGAAGCTGGGAGCCCCATGTCCCCAGGAAGCTGGGAGCCCCATGTCCCAGGAAGCTGGGAGCCCCATGTCCCCAGGAAGTCCCATGTCCCCAGGAAGTCCCATGTCCCCAGGAAGCTGGGAGCCCCATGTCCCAGGAAGCTGGGAGCCCCATGTCCCCAGGAAGCCCCATGTCCCCAGGAAGCCGGGAGCCCCATGTCCCAGGAAGCTGGGAGCCTCATGTCCCCAGGAAGCTGGGAGCCCCATGTCCCAGGAAGCTGGGAGCCCCATGTCCCAGGAAGCTGGGAGCCCCATGTCCCCAGGAAGCTGGGAGCCCCATGTCCCCAGGAAGCTGGGAGCCCCATGTCCCAGGAAGCTGGGAGCCCCATGTCCCCAGGAAGCCCCATGTCCCCAGGAAGCTGGGAGCCCCATGTCCCAGGAAGCTGGGAGCCTCATGTCCCCAGGAAGCTGGGAGCCCCATGTCCCCAGGAAGCTGGGAGCCCCATGTCCCAGGAAGCTGGGAGCCCCATGTCCCAGGAAGCTGGGAGCCCCATGTCCCCAGGAAGTTGGGAGCCCCATGTCCCAGGAAGCTGGGAGCCCCATGTCCCCAGGAAGCCCCATGTCCCCAGGAAGCTGGGAGCCCCATGTCCCAGGAAGCTGGGAGCCCCATGTCCCAGGAAGCTGGGAGCCCCATGTCCCAGGAAGCTGGGAGCCCCATGTCCCCAGGAAGCTGGGAGCCCCATGTCCCAGGAAGCTGGGAGCCCCATGTCCCCAGGAAGCTGGGAGCCCCATGTCCCAGGAAGCTGGGAGCCCCATGTCCCCAGGAAGCTGGGAGCCCCAGCTGTTTTTTAGTTAGACATTTCTTACTTGCCACAATCAAAATGCTCAATAAATATTTATCTTTCTTTCTCCATCCATGTGGAAAGCATCCAAAATATACACTTTTTATTCCAAAAGAAGACACACCCTTAGAAATGTCCTGGAGGTCTCCATGAAGCTCCACCCAGAGCTGTCCAGCAGGTGGACATCCCCCCATAGTGGGAGAATGGTTTGCACAGTGCTCTCCACATCCCTCCAGCAGAGCGGCGGTCTTCCATCCAGCGGAGTGATGAAGTTTGTGCATTTCCATTGATGTTTCCAGAACACCACTCCTCTGCTGGTACTAACGCTCCCTCCTTCTCCCAGCATACCTTCACACTCCGTTGGGTGAGGCTGATGATTCGTCAGACATTTGGAGGAACTCGAAATAAGTTTCTTATTAGATTTCCCATCGTATGAATTTCTAAAGAATTGTAACAAGTCCGTGTTGACGTCTGATTTCATTTTTGTGTTTATATAGTGACGTATTTGTAGGTATCCTGCTTTTCCAAAGAATACTTACGTTTAAGTTTATCAAAACGGATCAATTTTCCATCCTTAATCTACTTGCTTAAAGTTGTTCTACCCTTAGGAACCCAGAATTAGAATCGCTTGTTTGGTAGAAATTCTACAGAAGGGTTTTAGGGCCGCTGAAGAAAAAACTAATTCAGAGGCTGGAAAAAAAAAACCTTCACGCGCATCAGAAAAAGTCAAAAATCAAGGTTGAGATTGTCTGTCAGTCCCCCTGCCAGCGTGAGACTGCTTCCTGCCCCGCAGGCACTTTAATGGAGGGACGAAAAGACGCTTCAGGACAGAATGTCTCTCATAAACACGGTCAGTTATCATCAGTATCAGGACCAGAAGAGACAGAGCAGCTGCTGCCTGGTTCTGTCCTGGAAGTTCGTCCAGTACGAAGGACAAAGACACGGATCCCGGCTGCTTATTTAAATCTTCTTATTAATCAAGGAAATCCAGTGTAAAATCACGTCCATCAGCAGTCAGCAACCCGATATAGTCACAATTAGGTGATTTAAAGGAGACATATCATGCTTTTAAATCCTTCCTTTTTACATATAAATCATACAGTTGTGGTCTATATAAAGCGGAACTGCAATGCTTGGGTCTGAATTCCTCATTATTAGAGCTCCACAGCCCCCTTTTCTACCCCTTTTCTGATGTGCTTCTGAGAGCAACTCGTTTTGGGGCGGTCTCTTCATACCCCGCCTCCTCTCCAGGTTGCAGAGGTGACACTCGGTTCAACTCCACCCTGTTCGGCCATCTTTGTAGTTTGATAGAACAGATACAATTATCTAGCGGCGCAGAAACTTTATATTCACACATTATTTACAAAATGTCAACAAGGGAAGATTTGTCCATCCAGCCATACATGTTGGAGCCAGAGTCGGACCCGGCGGAGCCAGATGAAAATGACCATGATGCACCTGCAGAACAACGTCTTCATATGGATGTAACGCAATGGTGTGTTACTATATTTACACTAACTTCTCCATCCATGCCCACTACTACAATACTGCCTGTATTACAACGACTATTTAACACAGAAGTTACATTCTAATCTAAAACGAGCACACAGCGCTAACATATGAAGACGGTGCAACTGCTAATGCTAACAAAACAATGACAGGGACGTCTTATCATCACACTTTTTAGCGTTATATACAGCTTACCGAAGTGCTCTGTTCGTCGTCTCCATAGATAGAAGGAACTGACCGCTCAATCAGACCAAGTCTTTCGGCAAATCCTTCTTTATACTGGCGGAGGTTGCTGAAGTAGTCGTCCTTAAAGTGATTCGCGCACACAAAAATGACCTTACCCACAGATGTGGGTACATTTCTGTGAAAAATAAAACTCAACCAGGCACTTGGAAAAGGTTCTGATGCTGGGAGACGGTGTAACGAAGCTTGTGGGTTACTACAGCCAACAACCGAACATTTCCACTTATCCTCTCGTAACTTCGGTTGGACTACAAAATCGCAGCGAGAAACAAAAATGGCGGATTGCTCGAAGTGTCGATGTCCTAATTTGGCAGTTCCGCTGCGAATACTGTGACGTCATTGTTCAAAAAACGTAATAGAGAATAGAAAAATCGAAACCGATCGCAAAATATGACCAAAACAGAATATAAAGATATCAACGGAGCACCTGAAGAGACTACTTTGAACTTTTCTGTACTTCTAAACACTCTAAATATACAACAACATGCATTTAAGGGCTAAAAAAGTGGATTTAGCATGATATGTCCCCTTTAATGTGAATTCACATCGACGGACAGACGATGAGGGACGGACAGACAGATGATGAGGGATGGACAGACGATGAGGGACGGACAGATGATGAGGGATGGACAGACGATGAGGGACGGACAGACGATGAGGGATGGACAGACGATGAGGGACGGACAGACGTCTCTCCGTGAAAAAACAAATCTCGACTTTGATTTTCGTCTTTCTCTGAAGCAGACGAAGGTTTTTATTTTATTTTTTTAGCCTCCGAATTTGTTCTTTTCTTCAATGGCCCTAAAACTCAATTGTAATATTGTTATTGTTGTAATATTGTTATTGTTGTAATATTGTTATGAAAAATATTACAATTGTTGTGAAAAATACAGTAATTTTGCTCAATGGCTTCCAGGTCATGTGACCTACTGGCTCAAAGTCTGTATTGGATCCCATAAGTATATAAGCTGATGAAGGTACAGCTCTTCCTATAATCTTTTAATGGTCTTTTTAAAAAAATAATATTTGGGAGTTTTGGACGTGTCCGATGTCGAAGCTGACAGCCGAGGATCATGTGAGTGAGTAATCCAACATGGCGGCTCCCAGCTTGTAAGACAAACTTTTCCGTCCGACGGCAAGAAAAAACAAAACAAAACAAAGACAAAAGGGAAATGAAGCTCGCCCACGACGCTGGAAGAAGAAACCATCGAAGATCTTCAAGCCGACTTGGACGAGTGCTACGACCGTCTCGTCATGCCGAAGACGCCACGGGCTACATCTTCAAAAAGAAGCCGTCCTGAGCCGTCTCCACCCATGAGTTCCTCGTCCTCCAAACAGTTTGAGGACATCCTGGACAGCATCAACACCAAGCTGTCCAGCTTCGAGGCCCGGTAGCTCTGGTCCAGCTGCTCCACCTCCAGTTCCAGGCTCTCCGGGACTCGCTGGAGTTCAGCCAGCAGCAGGACGTGGAACTGAGAACCAGGGACTTCGGGACGAGGTGAGGACACTGAGCAAAGGACTGACCGGGCTGACGGAGGAGGACAAGAAGATGAAGGAGTCCATCCTCCATCTCCAGAGTCGGAGCAATGCTTGAGACAAGAGATATTGTCTTATTACAAGAGTCATTGTCTTGTTACAAGAGACATTGTCTTATTACAAGAGACACTGTCTTGTTACAAGAGACACTGTCTTATTACAAGAGACACTGTCTTATTACAAGAGACATTGTCTTATTACCAGAGACATTGTCTTATTATAAGAGACATTGTCTTGTTACAAGAGACACTGTCTTATTACCAGAGACATTGTCTTATTACAAGAGACATTGTCTTATTACAAGAGACATTGTCTTATTACCAGAGACACTGTCTTATTACCAGAGACACTGTCTTATTACAAGAGACACTGTCTTATTACCAGAGACATTGTCTTATTACCAGAGACATTGTCTTATTACAAGAGACATTGTCTTATTACAAGAGACATTGTCTTATTACAAGAGACATTGTCTTATTACCAGAGACACTGTCTTATTACCAGAGGCACTGTCTTATTACCAGAGGCATTGTCTTATTACAAGAGACACTGTCTTATTACAAGAGACATTGTGTTATTACCAGAGACATTGTCTTATTACAAGAGACACTGTCTTATTACAAGAGACATTGTCTTATTACAAGAGACATTGTCCTATTACAAGAGACATTGTCTTATTACCAGAGACACTGTCTTATTACCAGAGACATTGTCTTATTACAAGAGACACTGTCTTATTACAAGAGACATTGTCTTGTTACAAGAGACATTGTCTTATTACCAGAGACATTGTCTTATTACAAGAGACACTGTCTTATTACAAGAGACATTGTCTTATTACCAGAGACATTGTCTTATTACCAGATACATTGTCTTATTACAAGAGACATTGTCTTATTACAAGAGACATTGTCTTATTACAAGAGACATTGTCCTATTACCAGAGACACACACACCTACCACAGGACATCACAGACTGATTTCACCACAGTTCCCTCACACACACTCAGCTTGGTAGAACTCCCAGCAGAGAGGCGGAGCTACATTAATCATCAATAAAATATAATTGTCTTGTAAAGACACAATCACAGATCCAGAGGGAAGATTTATAATTATCATCATCTCTCTTCAGAACATAGAGATGTGGATCACAAACATCTACGGCCCAAATGTTGATGATCCTCCTTCTATCACAACTTCTTCACCCTCTCAACACACTCTGACCAAACACTGATAGTGGGAGGAGTCCTCAACAAGGTCCTCAGTCCACAAGAACACAGAGGTAGTAAGGCAGTAAACACCGACACTGGGAATCCACTGATATAGTCCAGCAGTACATGAGTGACTATGGTCACTAATCAATAGATCTAGTCCAGCAGTACATGAGTGACTATGGTCACTAATCAATAGATCTAGTCCAGCAGTACATGAGTGACTATGGTCACTAATCAATAGACTCCCTGATACTATCTACACACTGATCTCCTGATACTATCTACACACTGATCTCCTGATACTATCTACACACTGATCTCCCTGATACTATCTACACACTGATCTCCTGATACTATCTACACACTGATCTCCTGATACTATGTACACACTGATCTCCTGATACTATCTACACACTGATCTCCCTGATACTATCTACACACTGATCTCCCTGATACTATCTACACACTGATCTCCCTGATACTATCTACACACTGATCTCCTGATACTATCTACACACTGATCTCCTGATACTATGTACACACTGATCTCCTGATACTATCTACACACTGATCTCCTGATACTATCTACACACTGATCTCCCTGATACTATCTACACACTGATCTCCTGATACTATCTACACACTGATCTCCCTGATACTATCTACACACTGATCTCCTGATACTATCTACATACTGATCTCCTGATACTACCTACACACTGTGATCTCCTGATACTATCTACACACTGATCTCCCTGATACTATCTACACACTGATCTCCTGATACTATCTACATACTGATCTCCCTGATACTATCTACACACTGATCTCCCTGATACTATCTACACACTGTGATCTCCTGATACTACCTACACACTGATCTCCTGATACTATCTACACACTGTGATCTCCTGATACTATCTACACACTGATCTCCTGATACTACCTACACACTGTGATCTCCTGATACTATCTACACACTGATCTCCTGATACTATCTACACACTGATCTCCTGATACTACCTACACACTGATCTCCTGATACTATCTACACACTGATCTCCTGATACTATCTACACACTGATCTCCCTGATACTATCTACACACTGATCTCCTGATACTATCTACATACTGATCTCCCTGATACTATCTACACACTGATCTCCCTGATACTATCTACACACTGTGATCTCCCTGATACTATCTACACACTGATCTCCTGATACTATCTACACACTGTGATCTCCTGATACTATCTACACACTGTGATCCCCTGATACTATCTACACACTGTGATCTCCTGATACTATCTACACACTGATCTCCTGATACTATCTACACACTGTGATCTCCCTGATACTATCTACACACTGATCTCCTGATACTATCTACACACTGTGATCTCCCTGATACTACCTACACACACTATGGCTGTGTACACCAGTCCAAACATTCTGTCTGAAGATCAGTGAAGGTTTATGGTTCTACCTGGGCCCCCCTATTCCAGTCTCACCTGCACTTTGCTTGTCAGGAGATCTCACAGAAGTTAAAAGAGAAGAAATGAGTCCTGATGCTCCTGGTTTCCATCAGCGTCACTAAAAAGGCTCATGAACTGGAAATCCAAAAGTAATCTGAGTATAAAGTTATTTAAAAACTTAATTCTAGACCACATCACAGTGGAGAGAATTTCTGCTGGTAGGAAAAACCATTTGACACAATTTGAGTCCACCTGGTCCCCAATAATTAAATACACCATGTAGCCCTGTGGAGGGGTGGTGGCTCCATCCGGGGGCTCTGGGGGCCGTCAGTGGTTGGGGCGTTGTGGCTTGGGTGGTTGGCGGCTCTGCGGGCTCGGGGGGGGATCAATCCCCCCCCCCCCCACACACACACACTTCCACTCCTCATGACAAGTGTTACTGAAGTTGCTTGTTCTCTGTCATCATTTGTTCAAACTCTCAAAATCATGTTCTTCTTTTGTTGTTGCTTCTTTGTTCATTCATGTTCCTGCTTCATCTTACTGTCTAGATAGAGCTGCTCAGGCTGGTTAATCTAGAAAATCATCTTACTGTCTAGATAGAGCTGCTCAGGCTGGTTAATCTAGAAAATCATCTTACTGTCTAGATAGAGCTGCTCAGGCTGGTTAATCTAGAAAATCATCTTACTGTCTAGATAGAGCTGCGCAGGCTGGTTAATCTAGAAAATCATCTTACTGTCTAGATAGAGCTGCTCAGGCTGGTTAATCTAGAAAATCATCTTACTGTCTAGATAGAGCTGCTCTGGCTGGTTAATCTAAGAAATCATGTTGCTGTCTAGATAGAGCTGCTCAGGCTGGTTAATCTAAGAAATCATGTTACTGTCTAGATAGAGCTGCTCAGGCTGGTTAATCTAAGAAATCATGTTACTGTCTAGATAGAGCTGCTCAGGCTGGTTAATCTAAGAAATCATGTCACTGTCTAGATAGAGCTGCTCAGGCTGGTTAATCTAAGAAATCATCTTACTGTCTAGATAGAGCTGCTCAGGCTGGTTAATCTAGAAAATCATGTCACTGTCTAGATAGAGCTGCTCAGGCTGGTTTAATCTAGAAAATCATGTTACTGTCTAGATAGAGCTGCTCAGGCTGGTTTAATCTAGAAAATCATGTTACTGTCTAGATAGAGCAGCTCAGGCTGGTTAATCTAAGAAATCATCTTACTGTCTAGATAGAGCTGCTCAGGCTGGTTAATCTAAGAAATCATGTTACTGTCTAGATAGAGCTGCTCAGGCTGGTTAATCTAAGAAATCATCTTACTGTCTAGATAGAGCTGCTCAGGCTGGTTAATCTAGAAAAATCATGTCACTGTCTAGATAGAGCTGCTCAGGCTGGTTTAATCTAGAAAATCATGTTACTGTCTAGATAGAGCTGCTCAGGCTGGTTTAATCTAGAAAATCATGTTACTGTCTAGATAGAGCAGCTCAGGCTGGTTAATCTAAGAAATCATGTTACTGTCTAGATAGAGCTGCTCAGGCTGGTTAATCTAAGAAATCATCTTACTGTCTAGATAGAGCAGCTCAGGCTGGTTAATCTAAGAAATCATGTTACTGTCTAGATAGAGCTGCTCAGGCTGGTTAATCTAGAAAATCATGTTACTGTCTAGATAGAGCTGCTCAGGCTGGTTTAATCTAGAAAATCATGTTACTGTCTAGATAGAGCTGCTCAGGCTGGTTTAATCTAGAAAATCATGTTACTGTCTAGATAGAGCTGCTCAGGCTGGTTAATCTAATAACAGTTGTAAAGTATTTGGATCAGTGTGACAACTGCAAATAATATATGTAGCACTAATAAGGGTATTGTATGTTACCCCCCCTCTCTTCTCTTCTCTTCTCTTCTCTTCTCTTCTCTTCTCTTCTCTCTCTTTGAGCGTCCCCCCCCCCCCCCCCCCCCCCCATACCAACTCCTAATAAAGCAGCAGCAGGAGGAGACTCCAGGTCTCTTCCTGTTCAAGAACAAAACTGTTCTGACTCCAGAAGGTTCTAGATCACATCATATTGTTTGGTCAAGCTGCTGAACAGGACAAGGGGAAGGGAAAATAAATATAAAAATTAAAATAAAAAAGAAATAAAAAAATTTAAATAGAAAATGAATTAAAACCTCACCAGGGAGGGGGGTAATGCCTGGATCAACCCAGACTGTCACTCCTGCTCCCTTTCAGCCATGAATCCATCTGAAGCTGCTGATTTGTTAGATTTCAGTCCACTAATGTTCAGTTCCGTTTCTGAGATTCTGTTCTTCAGTCAGATCCAAAGAATTTAGTAAGCTGTCATTTTTATCCACGGTTCCACCTGAGACTTTAGAATATAATGATTTATAGAATATTTCAAATGCCTTGTGAATGTCACGTAGTTTATTCTTCATCTTTTGGTTTTGGGGTCTTTGATTTTTGTTCCTGTATTTTCAGTCATTTTCTTTTCAAATTTCCGAGCTCATATTTCTAATGATTTTGAGCCCCGATCATAACAAACAGAAGCTTTCTCTTTTACCTCGTTGAGTGTTGGGTGTTGGTTATTCTTTGTGATTTAACTCAGGTTTAATTGACTAAATCAGTTAGTCTGATCTATCAACTTTAAAAAAATCAACAAAGAATCAACAAACTGTTATCGGTGTGTTCACTGTCTGCAGGAAATCTGGCTTCTGTTCTGGACTCTGATGATCTTGAATGCAGCACAGCTACAAAACACACTCTGAGTCTCACACACACTGCAGGTAACACACACACACACACACACACACACACACACACACACACACACACACACACACACACACACACACACACACACACACACACACACACACACACACACACACCCGGTGGATAAGCTCTGATCACTATGGACATTTGTTTTCCAGCTGCTGTGGACGTTTGATCACCTGACCAGAGGTGGGTGGAGACCCAGGTGGACCAGGTGGACCAGGTGGACCAGGTGGACCAGGTGGACCACCCTGCTTCCCCGTGGCCTTAACTGACTGTGGGAACTCTAAGTTTCTCTCTCATCCACTCTCACACTGATTATGTACAACTTCACATATTTATTATCATGATCATTAAACACACAAAGTACACAGAGTCGTTCACAGAGACATGGCAATGATTTGAAAACTATGTCAGTTTCTACGGCAACAGCAAAAGCATTGAAAATGATGTAGTTTTCATGTTGGGCCACTAGTTGGCGCTGTTGTTAGTTTTTGTAATGAAGCCACACACACACACATGCAGCAGAGAACAATGGGCTCTAAACATTAACAACGGGAGAACACCCATATTCAAGTGGACAGACCAAGTTGGATTGTTATTACGGAGACTGTCAAAATAAAACCCCGGAGTCCCAGGAGAATATGAACTGGGAGTCGTGACACGACAGAGGAAACCCTGTTCTGATAGTCTGAGCATGTGCACAACTCCCCCGACCAGGACTAGGACTAGGACTAGGAGCAGAGATTTCCTCCATTTCCACGGAGACAGGGTGTTTCCAAAATGTTGTTTTCAGTGTCTCCGAGCAGCGTTGTCGTGTGAACGGACACACAAAACGTTTTGTGTTTTATCTTGAAGCAGCTGGTTTCTGGGTTTTCTGCTGGACAAAGACGTTTCACCAACAAGAGGATCCTCACATCGTTCTTCCTGGTTGGGTCTTTATTTAAGCTCTGGCACAATGTGTTTACCTCCTTGTCTCTTGTGAATCTTTTTGAAACACGTGTCAGATGGTTTCATGGACGGAGGGTGAGAAGTCTGAGCAGAACCACCATGGACCTTTGTTTTCTTTTTATAACTCTTTTTTATTGGAAGCCGTTTCACAGGTTACAAACAATAAAGAAAATACTGAAAACCCCACTTCCTTTTTCTGTTTTCTCTACCAAGAATCCATCCCTCCCTCCCTCCATTCCTTCCTCTCTCTCTCCCTCCCTCCCTCCCTCCCTCCCTCCATTCCTTCCTCTCTCCCTCCCTCCCTCTCTCCCTCTCTCCCTCCCTCCCTCCCTCCCTCCCTCCCTCCATTCCTTCCTCTCTCCCTCCCTCCCTCTCTCCCTCTCTCCCTCTCTCCCTCTCTCCCTCTCTCCCTCCCTCCCTCTCTCCCTCTCTCCCTCCCTCCCTCTCTCCCTCTCTCCCTCCCTCCCTCCCTCCCTTCCTCACTCCCTCCCTCCCTCCCTCCCTCCCTCCCTCCATTCCTCCCTCCCTCCCTCCCTCCCTCTCTCCCTCTCTCCCTCCCTCCCTCCTTTCCTTCCTCCCTCTTCCTCCCTCCCTCCCTCTCTCCCTCTCTCCCTCTCTCCCTCCCTCCCTCCCTCTCTCCCTCTCTCCCTCTCTCCCTCCCTCCCTCCCTCCCTCTCTCCCTCTCTCCCTCTCTCCCTCTCTCCCTCCCTCCCTCCCTCTCTCCCTCCCTTCCTCACTCCCTCCCTCCCTCCCTCCCTCCCTCCATTCCTCCCTCCCTCCCTCCCTCCCTCCCTCTCTCCCTCTCTCCCTCCCTCCCTCCTTTCCTTCCTCCCTCTTCCTCCCTCCCTCCCTCCCTCCCTCCCTCCATTCCTCCCTCTTCCTCCCTTCCTCCCTCCCTCCCTCCCTCCCTTCCTCCCTCCCTCCCTTCCTCCCTTCCTCCCCCTTCCTCCCTCCCTCCCTCTCTCCCTCTCTCCCTCCCTCCCTCCCTCCCTTCCTCACTCCCTCCCTCCCTCCCTCCCTCCCTCCCTCCCTCTCTCCCTCTCTCCCTCCCTCCCTCCTTTCCTTCCTCCCTCTTCCTCCCTCCCTCCCTCCCTCCCTCTCTCCCTCCCTCCCTCTCTCCCTCCCTCCCTCCCTCTCTCCCTCTCTCCCTCTCTCCCTCCCTCCCTCCCTCCCTTCCTCACTCCCTCCCTCCCTCCCTCCATTCCTCCCTCCCTCCCTCCCTCCCTCTCTCCCTCTCTCCCTCCCTCCCTCCCTTCCTTCCTCCCTCTTCCTCCCTCCCTCCCTCCCTCCCTCCATTCCTCCCTCTTCCTCCCTTCCTCCCTCCCTCCCTCCCTCCCTTCCTCCCTCTTCCTCCCTCCCTCCCTTCCTCCCTTCCTCCCCCTTCCTCCCTCCCTCCCTTCCTCCCTCTTCCTCCCTCCCTCCCTTCCTCCCTTCCTCCCCCTTCCTCCCTCCCTCCCTTCCTCCCTCTTCCTCCCTCCCTCCCTCCCTCCCTCGTGTGCCACCCACAGGAGAGCAGTTACCAGTGCACAATGATAATACCAACGACATATCAATGATTCAAAGTACATTTAAATAATACACAAAAAACAACAACAACAAAAAGGGCGGGGCACTCAGTCATGAGAAACATACAGAGATGTCAGAGAGTAAAGTAATCTAGTGTAGAAGTCTCCAAGTGTTTTCACATGACTTTAGTGATCCATTAAGAGAAAATCTTAGTTTCTCCAGTCTAACTGACAATAAAAGCTCTTCCACCCCCCTCTGGGGGGGTTTGGGGGGTGAGGGTGTTTCCAGTTAGACAGAATGAGTCGCCTGGCCAGCAGGGCCACCAAGGCCAGGACAGTCCACTCCAGGCCCTGGGCTGGAGGGCCACCAAGGCCAGGACAGTCCACTCCAGGTCCTGGCCAGCAGGGCCACCAAGGCCAGGACAGTCCACTCCAGGTCCTGGCCAGCAGGGCCACCAAGGCCAGGACAGTCCACTCCAGGTCCTGGGCTGGAGGGCCACCAAGGCCAGGACAGTCCACTCCAGGTCCTGGCCAGCAGGGCCACCAAGGCCAGGACAGTCCACTCCAGGTCCTGGCCAGCAGGGCCACCAAGGCCAGGACAGTCCACTCCAGGCCCTGGGCTGGAGGGCCACCAAGGCCAGGACAGTCCACTCCAGGTCCTGGCCAGCAGGGCCACCAAGGCCAGGACAGTCCACTCCAGGTCCTGGGCTGGAGGGCCACCAAGGCCAGGACAGTCCACTCCAGGTCCTGGGCTGGAGGGCCACCAAGGCCAGGACAGTCCACTCCAGGTCCTGGGCTGGAGGGGTACCAAGCAGGGCTCAGAGAGGGTGGGGCTCAGCGTTTGATCAGAAGGTGTAAATCACTCTAGTGATCGGCTCCCGCACGCTTCTGAACCACCGGAGCTCATTTGCACATAAACAAATGATCAAACGGAGATAAATTGTTATTTACTTGTTGACAATTACTGATCACTAGTGGTAGACCACCAAAGTAATGGATTACTGGAGTAATAGATTACTAAGGCTATGTACCAAGTGTAAGTTATGCGGGGCTACAAACAGTCAGTAGTCGACCGACAGCAGTGAGATATAAAGGGTCACCTGACCGGAGGAACCTCCACGGGTCAGATCACTATGGTGGTCCACCACTGATACCACTGGTCAGTAGCAGTGACTGGTCAACAGGAGTGACTAGTGAATAGGAGTGACTGGTCAGTAGGAGTGACTGGTCAGTAGGAGTGACTGGTCAGTCGCAGTGACTGGTCAGTAGGAGTGACTGGTCAGTAGCAGTGACTGGTCAACAGGAGTGACGGGTGAATAGGAGTGACTGGTGAATAGGAGTGACTGGTCAGTAGGAGTGACTGGTCTGTGGGAGTGACTGGTGAATAGGAGTGACTGGTCGGTAGGAGTGACTGGTCAGTAGGTGTGACTGGTCTGTAGGAGTGACTGGTGAATAGGAGTGACTGGTGAATAGGAGTGACTGGTCAACAGGAGTGACGGGTGAATAGGAGTGACTGGTGAATAGGAGTGACTGGTCAACAGGAGTGACGGGTGAATAGGAGTGACTGGTGAATAGGAGTGAATGGTCAGTAGGAGTGACTGGTCTGTAGGAGTGACTGGTGAATAGGAGTGACTGGTCGGTAGGAGTGACTGGTCAGTAGGTGTGACTGGTCTGTAGGAGTGACTGGTGAATAGGAGTGACTGGTGAATAGGAGTGACTGGTCAGTAGGAGTGACTGGTCTGTAGGAGTGACTGGTGAATAGGAGTGACTGGTCGGTAGGAGTGACTGGTCAGTAGGTGTGACTGGTCTGTAGGAGTGACTGGTGAATAGGAGTGACTGGTGAATAGGAGTGACTGGTCAACAGGAGTGACGGGTGAATAGGAGTGACTGGTGAATAGGAGTGACTGGTCAACAGGAGTGACGGTGAATAGGAGTGACTGGTGAATAGGAGTGAATGGTCAGTAGGAGTGACTGGTCAGTAGGAGTGACTGGTCAGTAGCAGTGACTGGTCAACAGGAGTGACGGGTGAATAGGAGTGACTGGTGAATAGGAGTGACTGGTCAACAGGAGTGACGGGTGAATAGGAGTGACTGGTGAATAGGAGTGAATGGTCAGTAGGAGTGACTGGTCAGTAGGTGTGACTGGTCTGTAGGAGTGACTGGTGAATAGGAGTGACTGGTGAATAGGAGTGACTGGTCAGTAGGAGTGACTGGTCAGTAGGTGTGACTGGTCTGTAGGAGTGACTGGTGAATAGGAGTGACTGGTCTGTAGGAGTGACTGGTCAACAGGAGTGACTGGTGAATAGGAGTGACTGGTCAGTAGCAGTGACTGGTCAACAGGAGTGACTGGTGAATAGGAGTGACTGGTCAGTAGGAGTGACTGGTCGGTAGGTGGACTGGTCTGTAGGTGGACTGGTCAACAGGAGTGACTGGTGAATAGGAGTGACTGGTCAATAGGAGTGACTGGTCAGTAGCAGTGACTGGTCTGTAGGAGTGACTGGTCAGAAAGAGTGACTGGTCAGTAGGAGTGACTGGTGAATAGGAGTGACTGGTCAATAGGAGTGACTGGTCAGTAGCAGTGACTAGTGAATAGGAGTGACTGGTCAGAAGGAGTGACTGGTCAACAGGATTGACTGGTCTGACTGGTCAGAAGGAGTGACTGGTCTGTAGGTGTGACTGGTCAATAGGAGTGACTGGTCAGTAGGAGTGACTGGTCAGTAGGTGTGACTGGTCTGTAGGAGTGACTGGTCCGTTGGAGTGACCGGTGAATAGGAGTGACTGGTCTGTAGGAGTGACTGGTCAGAAGGAGTGACTGGTCAGTAGGAGTGACTGGTGAATAGGAGTGACTGGTCAATAGGAGTGACTGGTCAGTAGCAGTGACTAGTGAATAGGAGTGACTGGTCAGAAGGAGTGACTGGTCAACAGGATTGACTGGTCTGACTGGTCAGAAGGAGTGACTGGTCTGTAGGAGTGACTGGTGAATAGGAGTGACTGGTCAACAGGATTGACTGGTCAACAGGATTGACTGGTCTGACTGGTCAGAAGGAGTGACTGGTCTGTAGGAGTGACTGGTCAATAGGAGTGACTGGTCTGTAGGAGTGACTGGTGAATAGGAGTGACTGGTCAGCAGCAGTGATTGGTCTGTAGGAGTGACTGGTGAATAGGAGTGACTGGTCTGTATGAGTGACTGGTCAGTAGGAGTGACTGGTCTGTTGGAGTGACTGGTCAGAAGGAGTGACTGGTCTGTAGGAGTGACTGATCAGAAGGAGTGACTGGTCTGTTGGAGTGACTGGTGAATAGGAGTGACTGGTCTGTTGGAGTGACTGGTGAATAGGAGTGACTGGTCTGTTGGGGTGACTGGTCAACAGGAGTGACTGGTGAATAGGAGTGACTGGTCTGTATGAGTGACTGGTCAGTAGGAGTGACTGGTCAGTTGGAGTGACTGGTCGTTAGGAGTGACAGGTCAACAGGAGTGACTGGTCAGTAGGAGTGACTGATCAGAAGGAGTGACTGGTCTGTAGGAGTGACTGGTCAATAGGAGTGACTGGTCTGTTGGAGTGACTGGTGAATAGGAGTGACTGGTCTGTAGGAGTGACTGATCAGAAGGAGTGACTGGTCTGTAGGAGTGACTGGTCAATAGGAGTGACTGGTCTGTTGGAGTGACTGGTGAATAGGAGTGACTGGTCTGTTGGGGTGACTGGTCAACAGGAGTGACTGGTGAATAGGAGTGACTGGTCTGTATGAGTGACTGGTCAGTAGGAGTGACTGGTCAGTTGGAGTGACTGGTCGTTAGGAGTGACAGGTCAACAGGAGTGACTGGTCAGTAGGAGTGACTGGTCAGTAGGAGTGACTGGTACGAAGGAGTGACTGGTCAACAGGAGTGACTGGTCAGTAGGAGTGACTGGTCTGTTGGAGTGACTGGTCAGAAGGAGTGACTGGTCTGTAGGAGTGACTGGTCAGAAGGAGTGACTGGTCTGTAGGAGTGACTGGTCAGTAGGTGTGACTGGTCTGTAGGAGTGACTGGTCAACAGGAGTGACTGGTGAATAGGAGTGACTGGTCAGTAGCAGTGACTGGTCAACAGGAGTGACTGGTGAATAGGAGTGACTGGTCTGTAGGTGTGATTGGTCAATAGGAGTGACTGGTCAGTAGGAGTGACTGGTCAGTAGGTGGACTGGTCTGTAGGAGGGACTGGTCAACAGGAGTGACTGGTGAATAGGAGTGACTGGTGAATAGGAGTGACTGGTCAATAGGAGTGACTGGTCAGTAGCAGTGACTGGTCAGTAGGTGTGACTGGTCTGTAGGAGTGACTGGTCCGTTTGAGTGACTGGTGAATAGGAGTGACTGGTCTGTAGGAGTGACTGGTCAGAAGGAGTGACTGGTCAGTAGGAGTGACTGGTGAATAGGAGTGACTGGTCAATAGGAGTGACTGGTCAGTAGCAGTGACTAGTGAATAGGAGTGACTGGTCAGAAGGAGTGACTGGTCAACAGGATTGACTGGTCTGACTGGTCAGAAGGAGTGACTGGTCTGTAGGAGTGACTGGTGAATAGGAGTGACTGGTCTGTAGGTGTGACTGGTCAATAGGAGTGACTGGTCAGAAGGAGTGACTGGTCAGTAGGTGTGACTGGTCTGTAGGAGTGACTGGTCCGTTGGAGTGACTGGTGAATAGGAGTGACTGGTCTGTAGGAGTGACTGGTCAGAAGGAGTGACTGGTCAGTAGGAGTGACTGGTGAATAGGAGTGACTGGTCAATAGGAGTGACTGGTCAGTAGCAGTGACTAGTGAATAGGAGTGACTGGTCAGAAGGAGTGACTGGTCAACAGGATTGACTGGTCTGACTGGTCAGAAGGAGTGACTGGTCTGTAGGAGTGACTGGTGAATAGGAGTGACTGGTCAGAAGGAGTGACTGGTCAGAAGGAGTGACTGGTCTGTAGGAGTGACTGGTCAATAGGAGTGACTGGTCTGTAGGAGTGACTGGTGAATAGGAGTGACTGGTCTGTATGAGTGACTGGTCAGTAGGAGTGACTGGTCTGTAGGAGTGACTGGTCAACAGGAGTGACTGGTGAATAGGAGTGACTGGTCTGTATGAGTGACTGGTCAGTAGGAGTGACTGGTCAACAGGAGTGACTGGTCAGTAGGAGTGACTGGTCAGTAGGAGTGACTGGTACGAAGGAGTGACTGGTCAACAGGAGTGACTGGTCAGTAGGAGTGACTGGTCTGTTGGAGTGACTGGTCAGAAGGAGTGACTGGTCTGTAGGAGTGACTGGTCAGAAGGAGTGACTGGTCTGTAGGAGTGACTGGTCAACAGGAGTGACTGGTCTGTATGAGTGACTGGTCTGTTGGAGTGACTGGTCAGAAGGAGTGACTGGTCTGTAGGAGTGACTGGTCAATAGGAGTGACTGGTCTGTTGGAGTGACTGGTCTGTTGGAGTGACTGGTCAATAGGAGTGACTGGTCAGAAGGAGTGACTGGTCAATAGGAGTGACTGGTCTGTTGGAGTGACTGGTCAGAAGGAGTGACTGGTCAGTAGTAGTGACTGGTCTGTTGGAGTGACTGGTCAACAGGAGTAACTGGTCAACAGGAGTGACTGGTCAGTAGGAGTGACTGGTCAGTAGGAGTGACTGGTCAATAGGAGTGACTGGTCTGTAGGAGTGACTGGTGAATAGGAGTGACTGGTCTGTATGAGTGACTGGTCAGTAGGAGTGACTGGTCTGTTGGAGTGACTGGTGAATAGGAGTGACTGGTCTGTTGGGGTGACTGGTCAACAGGAGTGACTGGTGAATAGGAGTGACTGGTCTGTATGAGTGACTGGTCAGTAGGAGTGACTGGTCAACAGGAGTGACTGGTCAGTAGGAGTGACTGGTCTGTTGGAGTGACTGGTCAGAAGGAGTGACTAGTCTGTAGGAGTGACTGGTCAACAGGAGTGACTGGTCTGTATGAGTGACTGGTCTGTTGGAGTGACTGGTCAGAAGGAGTGACTGGTCTGTAGGAGTGACTGGTCAATAGGAGTGACTGGTCTGTTGGAGTGACTGGTCAATAGGAGTGACTGGTCAGAAGGAGTGACTGGTCAATAGGAGTGACTGGTCTGTTGGAGTGACTGGTCAACAGGAGTAACTGGTCAACAGGAGTGACTGGTCAGTAGGAGTGACTGGTCAATAGGAGTGACTGGTCTGTTGGAGTGACTGGTCTGTAGGTGTGACTGGTCTGTTGGAGTGACTGGTCAACAGGATTGACTGGTCAATAGGAGTGACTGGTCAGTAGGAGTGACTGGTCAACAGGAGTGACTGGTCAGTAGGAGTGACTGGTCACTCTTGGTTAAGAACCACAGGTCAGTGGTGTGAACTACCGAAGCGTCTGTGGACCACAGGAGGCGACTCGCTGAAGCAACCAGAGAAGAACTCAAACTGCTCGGAGTCACAACTGGTTATTGACCAATCAACCATCAACAGTACTTGATTACCAGTGATGCTAAATTACGGAAAGTATCAATGAAACAAACCTGGGATTAATAAATGAATAAGTGAAGGGAGCTTAAACTACTTCAGTAGAGTGAATCACCGAGGGTGATCTACAAGTCATTCACAATAGATTATTAAGTAAACAAACTTGGTTATTTGTTTAGTAACAATCACAAGTAATCAAGTAGGAGTTGGAATTAATTAAGTACGGTCGTGGTTTACTAATTAATACAATGAGTTACTTGAATGCACTAAACCATTGAAAATGAATTAAACGCAGTTAGGATTAACTTGTGATTTATTAATTAATAATTCTGGATAATTAGATGCTGAGATGAAAGAAAACCACTGGAAAATGATTAAAATAATCTTGATTATTAATTAAATAAATTGATGAATTAATTAATTGATAAAGAATAGGAATTATCTATCTGCAATGAAGTCACTGACCAATAGCTTTAGAGGCAATTCAAGTTGTGATTAAATTAACTGAGTAATTAACCACCAAAAATGATTTAAAAGAAATCCTGGTTATCCCAACAATAAACCTGCATTCATTAGCCAACAATCCTGAAGTGTTCAGACTACTAACCAACTAATATTACCGTTACTTAACCAGAGTCGGGCACGAGGTGAAGTTAGGATCTTAAACTAAACATCAGTCTTATTAAATGAGTTAAGTTCTTCTTCCTGGTTGAAACGATAACCAGACTTTAACTTGACCAGGGAAGGAAGGCTGGGAATCCGAGCACCGACGGTTCCAACCAGCAATCGTCACCGAAAAACACCAAGAATCCTTCAATTCAACTATTAAGTCTTTATTAACTCACGTCTATTCCTAAATCATCAATCTACCAATCACATCTGATCAATAAACATCAAGGAGAACTCATGAAACAACACAATACAAAACAAAAGTGTGTGTGTGTGTGTGTGTGTGTGTGTCTGTGTGTGTGTGTGTGTGTGTGTGTGTGTGTGTGTGTGTGTGTGTGTGTGTGTGTGAAGGGAGCAGTGGTGTGTGTGTGTGTGTGTGTGTGTGTGTGTGTCTGTGTGTGTGTCTGTGTGAAGGGAGCAGTGGTGTGTGTGTGTGTGTGTGTGTGTTTGTGTGTGTGTGTGTGTGTGTTTGTGTTTGTGTGTGTGTGTGTGTGTGTGTGTTTGTGTGTGTGTGTGTGTGTGTGGAGCGAGTGTGTGTGAATGAGTGTAATGACAACAAATGTCCACCAGAGGGAGGTAGACGTCAGCGGTCCCGTGCAATTACCCAATGTGGCCACTGGGGTATGCAACAGTGTGCAGAGACTGCAATGGCTGGACGCGTCCACCGGATGGCGACACGATGAGAGATTGCAATTACCCACTTGACAAGCAGAGGGCACCAGACAGCCCAGTGACTCAGAGTGGGCAATGGGTGAGCCACACGGTCACCAGAGGCATCTGGGGCACTCTGCCTGGGATAGAGTGATGTCACTGGGCTCCGAGCACGGCTTGTTATTTCATTTAATATATTTAATTTATTCCTCTAAAAGGGACCGTGAACAATTTAAACCTAAATGTTGTCATTCGATGCATCGTAGCAGAGTTAGCGGGAGGCTAATTCACATCTGCAGTCCCGTGGCAAGTAAAAGACGGTCCATACATAAAGACATTCACAGGACAATGTTTAACACAGGACGCATACCAAGACATGAGATATCACTAAAAAATAAAATGACCCCGACTTGTCCCTGCCCACCCCCACATCAACCAGACAAAAGATTAAAACTAGTAAGATCAGGCCGGTGCTGGACCAAAGACCAGCAGCATCGATCAGTGAGTGCAGTACTGGCTGCTTTCCAGATGTTCCTTCATCTCACTTTTAAAGCCCTTGATGGTGGAACATGTCCTCATAGCGTCGGGCAGCTGGTTCCACTGTGTCGTGGAACAAGCTGCTAAAGCTGAATGTCCAAAAGTGGAACAGCGGAATGGTAGAGGGCAGTCCTGCAAAGAAGCGACTCTGGTTGATCTGATGGAGTTCATAGAGCGCCGGGAGACAAAGTTTTGTAAACAGCCAGGAGCCATTGGGAACCTTTAAAACCAGGCATACGTTTGAGAAGACTCTAAGATTATAGAACCTTAGAAAGTGGTCTTTAGCCACCATGTTACACTGGAGGTACATGGAAGGGTTTTATCAGAGACCTTTAAGTGTGCTGATGATGAAGAGGAGCAGACCTGATGAAGGGTTTTATCAGAGACCTTTAAGTGTGCTGATGATGAAGATGAAGGGTTTTATCAGAGACCTTTAAGTGTGGTGATGATGAAGATGAAGGGTTTTATCAGAGACCTTTAAGTGTGCTGATGATGAAGATGAAGGGTTTTATCAGAGACCTTTAAGTGTGCTGATGATGAAGATGAAGGGTTTTATCAGAGACCTTTAAGTGTGCTGATGATGAAGATGAAGGGTTTTATCAGAGACATTTAAGGCTTGTTTCTACACTGACTCAGGGGGTCTGAGGCAGTTTCTTCAGCTTGTCCCCTACAGGTCAGACAGTGGGACAAGTGGGAGGACATTAGAGACATAGAGCTGGTTTAGGAGGAGAACGTGGCTCTAGGTTTATTTCTGTTCCAGCTCAGACGAGACTGATTGACACTAAAGCTCCTGTTAGTTTACCAGCTGACTGTTCTTAGCATCAGTATAGAGAATGGGATCATCAGCATGTTGTGTTAGATGGTTTGTATCGAGGCTGAAGAGTAAGGGGCCTAACGCAGACCCCTGGGGCACGCCCATTGGGCATCCCACACAGCTGGAGCAGACGTCTGTCTGACGGTGTCCTGCTGGACATGGAGGACTCAGCCAAGCTCCTGTTTTACCCCAGAGCTGAAAATGTTAAGGTTTAGTTAATGAAAGGCCTTCAATCTGGAAAGACTGCACCGACCACTCCTCCTTAATCCAGCATGGATCTAATCTGCTCAGTTAGATGGAAGTTGGCAGTTTCAGTGCCGTCGGCTTCCCTGAAGCCAAACTGTCGGGGAGCAAGGCACCAATCTCTAAGAGCATTTAAATCACCAGTCATTTGTTCAGATACAACTTTCTCTGCAGTTTTAGAAACTATAGGTAGAATACCTAGAGCCTGCAGTTTTAGAAACTATAGGCAGAATACCTAGAGCCTGCAGTTTTAGAAACTATAGGCAGAATACCTAGAGCCTGCAGTTTTAGAAACTATAGGTAGAATACCTAGAGCCTGCAGTTTTAGAAACTATAGGCAGAATACAACTTTCTCTGCAGTTTTAGAAACTATAGGCAGAATACCTAGAGCCTGCAGTTTTAGAAACTATAGGTAGAATACCTAGAGCCTGCAGTTTTAGAAACTATAGGTAGAATACCTAGAGCCTGCAGTTTTAGAAACTATAGGTAGAATACCTAGAGCCTGCAGTTTTAGAAACTATAGGCAGAATACCTAGAGCCTGCAGTTTTAGAAACTATAGGCAGAATACCTAGAGTCTGCAGTTTTAGAAACTATAGGTAGAATACCTAGAGCCTGCAGTTTTAGAAACTATAGGCAGAATACCTAGAGCCTGCAGTTTTAGAAACTATAGGTAGAATACCTAGAGTCTGCAGTTTTAGAAACTATAGGTAGAATACCTAGAGTCTGCAGTTTTAGAAACTATAGGTAGAATACCTAGAGCCTGCAGTTTTAGAAACTATAGGTAGAATACCTAGAGTCTGCAGTTTTAGAAACTATAGGTAGAATACCTAGAGCCTGCAGTTTTAGAAACTATAGGTAGAATACCTAGAGCCTGCAGTTTTAGAAACTATAGGCAGAATACCTAGAGCCTGCAGTTTTAGAAACTATAGGTAGAATACCTAGAGCCTGCAGTTTTAGAAACTATAGGCAGAATACCTAGAGCCTGCAGTTTTAGAAACTATAGGTAGAATACCTAGAGCCTGCAGTTTTAGAAACTATAGGTAGAATACCTAGAGCCTGCCGTTTTAGAAACTATAGGCAGAATACCTAGAGCCTGCAGTTTTAGAAACTATAGGTAGAATACCTAGAGCCTGCAGTTTTAGAAACTATAGGCAGAATACCTAGAGCCTGCAGTTTTAGAAACTATAGGTAGAATACCTAGGCCTGCCGTTAGCGATGTCAGGGGGTCTCCAGATCTAAACACTGGGGGAACTGCGGCCTGTTTCCTGTTTGAGGGGGAACTCTGCAGGGAGAGTCATTCAATGAGTAATGGGAGCAGCCAAAACATCGGAGTGTTTTTTAATTCATGGATCCAGATTGTAAGTGTCCTTACTTGTGGAATTTCTTTCAGACCTTATTATGTGAAGCACTCAGATCAAGTCCTTGTTCTATTTCACTTCATGTATTGCTGAAGTCCTGACTGTCTCTTTAACTGACCCAATATAATGTGGATTGAAGGCTGAGGCGGTCCTCCTCTCTAGAATCAGGCTTTTCTCTTCCATACTATTACCTTTTGCCTCATTCCTAGTTTAAGGTGGAACCCTGCTGGGGCGCTCCAGACCTCGGGTGGCTGGGGAATCCCAGCGGCAGTGAACTGCACACGCTCCCAGTGAGAAGTAGGGATGTTCCATTCCACCGTAGACTTCAGGTATCAGCGGTACCGATCCGATACCGATACTTCTGAATCCCCACAGGGTCTGAGGGAACCCCCTGGTTGTTCTGAGATGACAATACTATGATATTCACATGAATTTATATCTGACAGGAAAAGAAAGTCTATGTGAGAGTTTGAGTGGTGAACGTGACGTAGAGAGCTTCAGCTGACGTAGAGAGCTTTAGCTGACGTAGAGAGCTTCAGCTGACGTAGAGAGCTTCAGCTGACGTAGAGAGCTTCAGCTGACGTAGAGAGCTTCAGCTGACGTATGGAGCTTTAGCTGACGTAGAGAGCTTCAGCTGACGTAGAGAGCTTTAGCTGACGTATGGAGCTTTAGCTGACGTAGAGAGCTTCAGCTGACGTAGAGAGCTTCAGCTGACGTAGAGAGCTTTAGCTGACGTAGAGAGCTTCAGCTGACGTAGAGAGCTTTAGCTGACGTAGAGAGCTTCAGCTGACGTAGAGAGCTTCAGCTGACGTATGGAGCTTTAGCTGACGTAGAGAGCTTCAGCTGACGTAGAGAGCTTTAGCTGACGTATGGAGCTTTAGCTGACGTAGAGAGCTTCAGCTGACGTAGAGAGCTTTAGCTGACGTAGAGAGCTTCAGCTGACGTAGAGAGCTTCAGCTGACGTAGAGAGCTTCAGCTGACGTAGAGAGCTTTAGCTGACGTAGAGAGCTTCAGCTGACGTAGAGAGCTTCAGCTGACGTATGGAGCTTTAGCTGACGTAGAGAGCTTCAGCTGACGTAGAGAGCTTTAGCTGACGTAGAGAGCTTCAGCTGACGTAGAGAGCTTTAGCTGACGTAGAGAGCTTCAGCTGACGTAGATAGTTCCTGAGGGTTAGATGAGGATCTTGGGTCAAATTGAAATCGCCGCCAATAATTAAATAGTGATTGTCAACTTTAGGAAGAGAAGAAAAAAAGGTTGAGAAGAATTTATCGTCCTCCCGTGTGGGAGCGTTAACGCTGACCACTGTCATGGGTAGGACCCACTGTCTACCAGAAACACTAACAAATCCACTGTCATGGGTAGGACCCACTGTCTACCAGAAACACTAACAAATCCACTGTCATGGGTAGGACCCACTGTCTACCAGAAATACGACACACACACACACACACACACACACACACACACACACACACACACACACACACACACACACACACACACACACACACACACACACACACACACACACACACACACACACAAATACATTTAAAGTGATTTCAATCGTGATTTTCATGTTTTATTTACTTTGGATTTACATTTGATCAACTGTGTTTCATTTCCTCTAGCCGCCACAAGAGGGAGCTCTCCCTTCAAAATTTACAATAGAATAGAACCACTTTATTAATCCCAGAGGGAAACTCTTTATAGTGCTGCTCTCACAGATTAGAATATAAAAAATTTAATATTCATTCATTTTCATTCATTTTCTCCCTCCTGGCGGTGGTGTCAGTCTGAGCACCATCACCCAGATCACAATGCACCGATTAAGAACCTTCCTGCAGGTGGAGAGCCCACAGCAAGGTGGAGAGCCCACAGGAAGGTGGAGAGCCCACAGCAAGGTGGAGAGCCCACAGGAAGGTGGAGAGCCCACAGCAAGGTGGAGAGCCCACAGCAAGGTGGAGAGCCCACAGGAAGGTGGAGAGCTCACAGGAAGGTGGAGAGCCCACAGGAAGGTGGAGAGCCCACAGGAAGGTGGAGAGCCCACAGGAAGGTGGAGAGCCCACAGGAAGGTGGAGAGCCCACAGGAAGGTGGAGAGCTCACAGGAAGGTGGAGAGCCCACAGGAAGGTGGAGAGCCCACAGGAAGGTGGAGAGCCCACAGGAAGGTGGAGAGCCCACAGGAAGGTGGAGAGCCTACAGGAAGGTGGAGAGCCTACAGGAAGGTGGAGAGCCCACAGGAAGGTGGAGAGCCCACAGGAAGGTGGAGAGCCTACAGGAAGGTGACGCCCGGCGTGGGACACGAACCCTCTACCCCTGAGATTGTGAGTCTCCTGCTCTACCTACTGAGGTAGCCAGGGGAAAATTAAATATTAAATTAGTAAATACTAATATGTATATTGCTTAATAAACACAAACATAAACTCTGGCACAGCAGTACTTTGAAACAGTAATCCATGTTTTGATGACATCCCGGCTGGATTACTGTAAGGACTCAGCCAGCTCGTCTCCAGTTAATCCAGAACGCTGCAGGACACCTTCTACCTGGAGCAGGTAAGACGGAGGACAGAACCCGGTTCTGGCGTCTCTCCACTGGCTGCCTGCTCAGTTTAGAATTTATTTTAAGATTCTTTTATTTGTTTTTAAATCTCTGAATGGTCTGGCCCCGCCCTCCCTCTCTGAGCTGCTCCACCCCTACACCCCTGCTCGGTGCCTCCGGTCAGCTGATCAGCTGCTTCTGGAGGTACCGAGGTCCAAACCAAAGCTCAGAGGGGACAGAGCCCCCCTGTTGTGGGATGAGCTCCACTGCCCGTCAGACTGTCCCCCCCACTGTCCACTTTTAAAACTCATCTGCAGTCCCATTCTTATTCCTTGGCTTCTAACCACGTTTGAGACTCCGTGGCTGCTTTTATTGTGGTTAATCTCAGTTTGTATTACTGTTTTTACTCTTTTATTGTCATTTTTACTTTGTCTTTTATGAGAAGCTGTTACGGCGGGGAGACAGAGGCTCAAGCGCAGAAAGTCACCAGAACAGAGATGAAGGGAATCAAGGATTTTATTTAACATAAGAAATAATAATTTTAGAGTTCTCCTCCAGAAGAGATAAAGTCTTTGGGGAGAGTGGCACACGGGTCAGGCTAGCGTGGACGGAGTCAGGCTGACGGAGCGAGGGGACGTGTCCTTGTCCGGACGGGGACTCCCGGATGTCAGCACCAGAGCCGAGTACAGAGCAGATTGGGGCAGAGCAGGTTGAACCTGTGGTCCAGTGGGCGGCGGCCGAGGCGGTGTGGGAAGAGCTGGTGCTGGCTGGGCCCGAGCGTGGAGTGTTGACGATGTCACTCTGATGATGAGGAGGAGTGAGAGCGTGTATGAGCAGGTAGCAAGAGGTAGAGTTAACAGACAAACACCACAACTACTAACTCTTGTTGCTTTTACGGTCCCGCGTCGAGTGGAGTGAGGAGCCCGTTTAAAAAGCAGAGCCACTCCTCCAAAACGCCTCCACCTGCTACCCGCAGCTGTACTGAATCCTGGTAATTAACCCAGCCAGCTCTTCCATCCCAAACACCACCTCCAGGCACGCCCACCTGAAACACACTGCAGGGAAAAAAAGCACACACCTGCAGCCAATAACCCCTCCCCCTAAGGGGCTGCAGGAGAGCCGATCATGACAGTACCCCCCCCCTTACGTGCGCCTCCTGGCGTACAATTGAGTTGCCCCGGGTTCAGGCGGTGGAACTCCCGGATGAGTTCCCGATCCATAATGCGACTTCGGGGCACCCAGGAACGTTCCTCCGGACCATAACCCTCCCAGTCCACCAGGTACTGGAGACCACGCCCCCGGCGACGAACGTTCAACAATCGCCGCACGGTGTAGACAAGGCCACCATCCAGCATCCTGGGTGGTGGAGGGGGGCGGGCCGGAGGGGACAGGTCACTCTCCTTCACCGGTTTGACCTGAGACACGTGGAAAGTGGGGTGAATACGCATTGAGGCAGGTAATTTCAACCGTACCGCACTCCGGTTGATGATCCTTTGGATCTCGAATGGACCCACGAAGCGTGGGGCGAGCTTCCTTGATTCCACCCGCAGTGGAAGGTCCTTGGCCCTCAACCACACCTTCTGCCCAGGGATATAGCAAGGGGCCGGAGAGCGCTTCTTATTAGCCTGTCGTTCCATCTTGCGGGATGACTGGAGTAGCGCTGCCCGGGTCTGCTTCCAGATCCTACGGCATCGCCTGACATGGGCCTGTACCGAAGGAACCGCCAGTTCTTGTTCCTGGGACGGGAAGAGGGGGGGCTGGTAACCCAGGGAACATTGGAAGGGAGACAGGCCAGAAGATGAGTTGACCAACGAGTTATGTGCATACTCAACCCAGGCCAGATGGTCACTCCAGGCTGAGGGGTTCTCTGCAGTTACACATCTGAGAAGGGTCTCCATCTCTTGGTTGAGTCGCTCTGTCTGCCCGTTAGACTGCGGATGGAAACCCGAAGACAGGCTCACCTTAGCTCCCAGTGCGGTGCAGAACGCCCTCCAAACCTCTGACGTGAACTGAGGGCCTCGGTCCGACACAATGTCCAAGGGAATGCCATGCAAACGAAAAACCTCAGAAACCAGCAGGTCTGCCGTCTCCCTCGCAGTGGGTAGCTTGGGTAGGGCCACAAGGTGCGCTGCCTTTGAAAAGCGGTCAATAATAGACAAGATGGTGGTCTTACCCTTAGAAGTTGGCAGGCCAGTGACAAAATCCACTGCAATATGGGACCAGGGGCGGGTCGGGATGGGCAGTGGCTGGAGGAGACCGGAACTGGGTTGGTTCGAGGTCTTATTGCGGGCACAGATGGTGCAGGCCACTACAAATTCCCGGGTGTCCCGATCCATGGTAGGCCACCAGAATCTTTGACGCACCACTCCCAAGGTGCGGGTGACGCCAGGGTGACGCCAGGGTGACAGGAGAACCGGGACGAGTGACCCCACTGAAGGACCTGGGAGCGTACAGGGACAGGAACAAACATTGTGTTAGCAGGTCCACCACCTGGGTCCGGTTGTAGCCGGAGGGCCTCTTGGACCAAGGCCTCGATCTCCCAGGTGAGAGAGGCCACTGTGCAGGTCTTGGCAGGATCGGGACAGGTTCAGATGGGGGTTCCTCAATGGAGAACTGACGGGACAAGGCATCTGGTTTGACATTGCGGGATCCTGGGCGATAGGTGAGTGTGAACCGGAAACGCCCAAAAAACAGGGTCCAACGGGCCTGGCGAGAATTTAGTCTCTTGGCAGAGCGAATATATTCCAGGTTCTTATGATCCGTCCATACAATGAATGGCTGCTCAGCTCCCTCTAACCAGAGCCTCCATTCCTCCAGGGCCATCTTGACAGCCAATAGTTCCCGGTTTCCAATGTCGTAATTGCGTTCTGCCGGAGAGAGACGTCGAGAGAAGAATGCGCAGGGATGGAGCTTATTGTCTGACGCGGAACGCTGTGAGAGCACCGCTCCCACCCCCGAGTCTGAGGCGTCCACCTCCACCACAAACTGACGACCGGGATCTGGCTGGACGAGAATAGGCGCTGAGGTGAACCGGAGCTTGAGGGTCTGAAAGGCCTGGGCTGCTTCACGAGTCCAAACAAATGGTCGAAGGGTTGAAGTCAAGGCGGTCAGGGGAGCAGCGGTCTTGCTGTAGTCCCGGATGAATCGTCTGTAGAAGTTGGCAAACCCGAGGAATCGCTGGAGCTGCTTCCGATTCTCAGGTTGCGGCCAATCCTGAACCGCCGAGACCTTGCTGGGATCCATCCTCACCTCCCCTGGCGAGATGATGTAGCCCAGGAATGACACCGTGGTCTTGTGGAACTCGCATTTCTCCGCCTTTACATAGAGCCGGTTCTTGAGGAGACGCTCCAGGACTTGGTGGACATGTTGAGTGTGTTCCTTAACATTGCGGGAGTAGATAAGAATGTCATCCAGGTAGATGAAGACAAAGCGGTCAACCATGTCTCTGAGGATGTCGTTCATGAGTCCTTGGAAAACTGCAGGGGCGTTAGTGAGTCCAAAGGGCATCACAAGGTACTCAAAGTGTCCCAGAGGTGTGTTGAACGCTGTCTTCCATTCATCCCCCTCACGGATGCGTACGAGGTGATAGGCGTTTCGAAGGTCCAGCTTGGTAAATATAGTGGCGCCGTGGAGGGGAGTGAACGCAGAGCTGAGCAGAGGTAAAGGGTACCGGTTCTTGATGGTGATGTCGTTGAGTCCCCGGAAGTCTATGCACGGTCGTAGTGAGCCGTCCTTCTTGCCCACAAAGAAGAACCCGGCTCCTACTGGACAAGAAGATGGTCGAATGAGGCCTGCAGCCAGGGACTCCCGAATGTAGGTCTCCATGGCGGTGCGTTCAGGTCGGGACAGATTATACAGGCGGCTGTGAGGCAGCGTGGCTCCTGGTAAGAGGTCAATAGGGCAGTCATATGGGCGATGTGGGGGCAACGAGAGAGCCTTGTCCCTATCGAACACTGGAGCCAGGTCACGATATGCCTCAGGGACCAGGGAGAGGTCCGTGGCATCCGGGGGTGCAGGCCTGGTGGGCGTAGACGGAGTCAGGGCCGACCGCAGACAGTGGTTAAGGCAGTAGGCACTCCAGGAACTGACCTCCTCCCTCACCCAGTCGATCCGCGGGTTGTGAGTACGCAACCAAGGGTACCCCAGAACCAGCGGGGGGCGAGAGTGGTCGATGAGGTGAAAGGAGAGGATCTCCTGGTGGTTACCTGCTAGCACCAGAGTGACGGGGACAGTCTTATGGGTGACCCGAGCCAGATGGAGACCGTTGAGAGACCGGGCTTCTAATTGGGATTCCAAGGGGACAGACGGGATGCTTAGTTGTTCTGCCAACTGGTAGTCCATGAAGTTCTCCTCTGCTCCGGAATCCACTAACGCAGAGACCATCAGAGTCTGGGTCTGGAAACAGAGCGTCCCGGATAATTGGAGTCGCTGGGGGGCATCAGAGAGGTTTTGGCTCACCAGTAACCCCCTTACTACTGGTGGGCCCGTCCTTTTCCCGGGCGTGTAGGACAACGGGTGATGTAGTGTCCCAGTTCACCACAGTAGAGGCAAGCGTCATTGGACCGGCGTAGTTGTCTCTCCTGCGGGGTGAGCTGGGCATGTCCAATCTGCATGGCTTCTGGCTCGGAGCTAGGACCTGGGGAATCCGCCCGCGGCTGTCTGGGGAGTGCAGGAGTCCAGTGCAGAGATCGCTCGCGGCGACGCTCCCTGCGACGGTTGTCGATCTGGATGCTAAGTTTAATCAGCTTGTCGAGGTCTTCAGTTCGGTCTCGGGTGGCGATCTCATCCTGGAGGTGATCCTGCAATCCCCGGTAGAATGCAGACTGGAGCGAACGGTCATTCCAACCACTACCCGCTGCTAGGGTCTGGAACTCGATTGCAAATTCAGCCACACTGCGGTTGCCCTGGCGGATGAGGGTGAGTCGGTCACTGGCCTCCCTTCCACGAACTGGGTGGTCAAATATCCGCTTCATTTCCTCAGTGAACGTCTGGTACGAGCGACACTCAGGAGCCTGGCCCTCCCACAACGCTGTTCCCCAAGTTCTGGCGGTTCCGGACAGGAGTCCAATAAGGTAGGCAATCCGGGATCGGTCGGAGGAATAGGACTGGGGCTGTAGTTCAAACACCAGGCCCACCTGGGTCAGGAAGGCCTGGCATGATCCCAGATCACCTGCGTACCTCTCTGGAACGGGAGCAAAGGGTTCTCTGAAGTGGGCTGCAGGAGGTGGACCCAGGTCTGGCACTGAGACCGAAGGCTCAGGTAACCGGAGGGCCGGGTTCTGCTGGACAGTCAGGCTGGTCATCTGGGAGGTCAGGCTGGCCACCTGGGAGGTCAGGCTGGCCACCTGGTCTAGACTTGCCCGATTGTTGGCTACTAGGCTCTGCAGAAAGGCGTCATGCTGACCCAGTCTGGCGTCTTGGCTGGAGAGGCACTGCTGGAGAGACTGGTCCATGTCTGATCCTGGCTGGTGATCTGCTGAGCTCATCTTGGCGGGACCGTACTGTTACGGCGGGGAGACAGAGGCTCAAGCACAGAAAGTCACCAGAACAGAGATGAAGGGAATCAAGGATTTTATTTATCATAAGAAATAATAATTTTAGAGTTCTCCTCCAGAAGAGATAAAGTCTTTGGGGAGAGTGGCTCACGGGTCAGGCTAGCGTGGACGGAGTCAGGCTGACGGAGCGAGGGGACGTGTCCTTGTCCGGACGGGGACTCCCGGATGTCAGCACCAGAGCCGAGTACAGAGCAGATTGGGGCAGAGCAGGTTGAACCTGTGGTCCAGTGGGCGGTGGCCGAGGCGGTGTGGGAAGAGCTGGTGCTGGCTGGGCCCGAGCGTGGAGTGTTGACGATGTCACTCTGATGATGAGGAGGAGTGAGAGAGTGGATGAGCAGGTAGCAAGAGGTAGAGTTAACAGACAAACACCACAACTACTAACTCTTGTTGCTTTTACGGTCCCGCGTCGAGTGGAGTGAGGAGCCCGTTTAAAAAGCAGAGCCACTCCTCCAAAACGCCTCCACCTGCTACCCGCAGCTGTACTGAATCCTGGGAATTAACCCAGCCAGCTCTTCCATCCCAAACACCACCTCCAGGCACGCCCACCTGAAACACACTGCAGGGAAAAAAGAACACACCTGCAGCCAATAACCCCTCCCCCTAAGGGGCTGCAGGAGAGCCGATCATGACAGAAGCACTTTGGCTTCAGCCACAGCTGATCTGAAGTGCTATACAAATTAAGTTGACTTGACTTGACTAATAAATACTTATTGGAGAAGGACTTAACAGTAAAACTGTTTAGCAGCAGTACTCCTGCCGATGCAGATACATTAATCTATAGATTCTGTTCTTTGGTTGCTTCCTAACTTGTTCTCCACACGAGGAACTGTTCAGGCCTCGTCCTTCACCTTTATGTCCAGGGTACATTCGAAAGTCCCTCCTATCTCCTTTCCTAGCCACCTTTCCTTAAACCTGCGGGTGACGTCACAGGGTTAAGGAAAGGTGTTAGGAGGCTTCCTAAAGGAGTTAGTGAAAGGTGTTAGGAGGCTTCCTAAAGGGGTTAAGGAAAGGTGTTAGGAGGCTTCCTAAAGGAGTTAGTGAAAGGTGTTAGGAGGCTTCCTAAAGGGGTTAAGGAAAGGTGTTAGGAGGCTTCCTAAAGGGGTTAAGGAAAGGTGTTAGGAGGCTTCCTAAAGGAGTTAGTAAAGGTGTTAGGAGGCTTCCTAAAGGAGCTAAGGAAAGGTGTTAGGAGGCTTCCTAAAGGAGCTAAGGAAAGGTGTTAGGAGGCTTCCTAAAGGAGCTAAGGAAAGGTGTTAGGAGGCTTCCTAAAGGAGTTAGGAAAGGAGTTAGGAAGCTTCCTAAAGGAGTTAGTAAAGGTGTTAGGAGGCTTCCTAAAGGAGCTAAGGAAAGGTGTTAGGAGGCTTCCTAAAGGAGTTAGGAAAGGAGTTAGGAAGCTTCCTAAAGGAGTTAGTAAAGGTGTTCGGGGGCTTCCTAAAGGAGATAAGGAAAGGTGTTAGGAGGCTTCCTAAAGGGGTTAAGGAAAGGTGTTAGGAGGCTTCCTAAAGGAGTTAGTAAAGGTGTTAGGAGGCTTCCTAAAGGAGTTAGGAAAGGAGTTAGGAAGCTTCCTAAAGGAGTTAGTAAAGGTGTTCGGGGGCTTCCTAAAGGAGATAAGGAAAGGTGTTAGGAGGCTTCCTAAAGGAGTTAGTAAAGGTGTTCGGGGGCTTCCTAAAGGAGATAAGGAAAGGTGTTAGGAAGCTTCCTAAAGGAGTTAGGAAAGGTGTTAGGAAGCTTCCTAAAGGAGTTAGGAAAGGTGTTAGGAGGCTTCCTAAAGGAGTTAGGAAAGGAGTTAGGAAGCTTCCTAAAGGAGTTAGTGAAAGGTGTTAGGAGGCTTCCTAAAGGAGTTAGTAAAGGTGTTCGGGGGCTTCCTAAAGGAGATAAGGAAAGGTGTTAGGAAGCTTCCTAAAGGAGTTAGGAAAGGTGTTAGGAGGCTTCCTAAAGGAGCTAAGGAAAGGTGTTAGGAGGCTTCCTAAAGGAGTTAGGAAAGGAGTTAGGAAGCTTCCTAAAGGAGTTAGTAAAGGTGTTCGGGGGCTTCCTAAAGGAGATAAGGAAAGGTGTTAGGAGGCTTCCTAAAGGGGTTAAGGAAAGGTGTTAGGAGGCTTCCT
>NC_137643.1:26555289-26560289 GCF_963383615.2 Lipophrys pholis
GGGACACCACACTGCCCCCTGGGGGACCCAGTACTTCCCCCTGGGGGACCCAGTACTGCCCCCTGGGGGACCCAGTACTGCCCCCTGGGGGACACCACCAACAATGTCCAGACATGATGAGGACTAGTCACCACCGTTACAAACTGCTGTCTCCCACTTAAATAACTTTGGACCCAATCAAGTACTATTCCCCGGGACACCATGTCTTTCCAGTTTATTGATCAATATGTCCTGGTTGATTGTGTCAAATACTTTCTTCAGGTCTAAGAATACCCCTGCAGTATATTTCTTATGGTCTATAGTATTGGTGATTAGTTCTATTGCTTCAGTTACAGCCAGTTTTGTTGATCTATTTGATCTAGATCTATACTGATTTTTCTAAGAATGAGTCCAATCTGTTGTTAAAGAGTTTTTCCAGTATTTTTGAGGATTGTGGTAATAATGAGACGGTCTATAGTTAGTGAAATGATGCTTGTTCCCAGTTCTATATAGAGGTAGGACCTTGGCTATTTTCATTTTATTTTGAAATGAACCAGTTTGAAATGAACCCTTCCACATGTATGTTAATGTTTGGAGATGAATTCTATCACCCTTTTCACTAGTGACATATCAATATCAGTTTTTATTCTTGCTTTTAGTGAGAATATCCAATATTTCCTGTTCTGTCACAACTTTAAGAAACAAAGAACCAGGATTTCTTTCTGGTATATAAGTATATAGATAGGTATGTATAGGTATGTACTCTCCAGAACTCCCAGTATCAGGGATCTGTTCTGCTAGTTCAGGTCCAACGTTTACAAAGAATTCATTAAATCTGTTAACTACTTCATTCATGTCATAATGTTCCACATTCTTATCAATAAAATACTTAGGTAGACTATTGTGTGTATTACTGTTTCGTATAATATTATTTAGTATCTTCCATGTTCCTTTAATGTTGTTTTTATTATCCTCTAATATCCTTTTATAATAATCTTTCTTACTCACTCTTATAATATTAGTGAACTTATTTTTTACATTTTTGTTCTACCTCTATAGATCTATCTAATGAACTCTCTGTAAAGAGTATTCTTCTTTTTACTTGCATTTTGTAATCCTGTTGTTATCCATGGATTACTATGATATGCTAGTTTTCTGTTGTATTTCTTAATTGGACAGTGTTTATCATATAATAAGGTAAATATATTTAAGAATTCATTCTATATATGGTCAACATTGTTCTCATTATATATTGCATCCCAACAGATTCCTCTGTCTTTACTCCTCTCTATTCTGTTTTTTGTCTATTTATTTTCCAGGTTTGTATTATTAACTGTAAATACTGGGAGATGGTCACTACTGTCACTAATCACTAATCCACTAATTACCTTATTATCTATGTCATTAGTGAATATGTTGTTAATGAGAGGAGCAGAACTACATGTAATCCTACTGGGTCTGGTGGTTCTAGGAACATAGCTCATACTGTACATAGTACTGATAAAGTCATTTGTAGGTTTATGGTTGTTGACATATAAAAGGTCAATGTTCCAATCTGCACGTATAAAAACTGTTTTACTATCGATATTTGAAAACATACTTTCCATCCAATCACTGAAGGTTCCAAAGCTAGAACCTGGTGTTCTATATATACAGCTCACAAGAAGAGTTTTCTTGCAAATTTCAATTAACAAGCCTTCCAGAACCTTATCCACCGCAGTGGTCATTCCCTCTAGAACCTTGAACTCTAATGTTTTATCTCTATATAAAGGCTTTAGATGATGAAGTCACAGAACAGTTCTCCACTGGATCTTCCCTCCGTAGGAAGAATACAGAATAATGACTTGACTGCCCCACCTCCAGGAAAGAGCTCGATGAAGCAGTCAGTCAATTCAAATCTAATAAGTGCCCTGGAAGCTTTCCTAACGACTGGTCCAAAACCTTAAAGAAAGATCTGGCTCCAGTCCTGCCCGAGTCCTCTAACTGGACTCTCAGCAGAACCGTGAGTCCACCATCATGGAGCGAAGCCGGGATATCAGGCATCCCTAAAGGAGGCAAAATCAGACAAGGCTGTGAATCAGTTCGTCCAATCTGGATTCTAAATGTAGACTAAGATCTATTTACATCCATCATTTCCAAAAGAAAGGAACCCGTTCTCCCTGGGTTAATCCATGAAGACCAGACTGGGTTCCTAAAGGGTCTGCCAACACGTGATAAGATCCGGGGAACCCTGCACACTAGAGAACAGGCTGATAAGATCCGGGGAACCCTGCACACTAGAGAACACGTGATAAGATCCGGGGAACCCTGCACACTAGAGAACACGTGATAAGATCCGGGGAACCCTGCACACTAGAGAACAGGCTGATTAGATCCGGGGAACCCTGCCCACTAGAGAACAGGCTGATTAGATCCGGGGAACCCTGCACACTAGAGAACAGGCTGATAAGATCCGGGGAACCCTGCACACTAGAGAACAGGCTGATTAGATCCGGGGAACCCTGCACACTAGAGAACACGTGATTAGATCCGGGGAACCCTGCACACTAGAGAACACGTGATTAGATCCGGGGAACCCTGCACACTAGAGAACACGTGATAAGATCTGGGGAACCCTGCACACTAGAGAACACGTGATAAGATCTGGGGAACCCTGCACACTAGAGAACACGTGATAAGATCTGGGGAACCCTGCACACTAGAGAACAGGCTGATTAGATCCGGGGAACCCTGCACACTAGAGAACACGTGATTAGATCCGGGGAACCCTGCACACTAGAGAACACGTGATTAGATCCGGGGAACCCTGCACACTAGAGAACAGGCTGATTAGATCCGGGGAACCCTGCACACTAGAGAACACGTGATTAGATCCGGGGAACCCTGCACACTAGAGAACACGTGATTAGATCCGGGGAACCCTGCCCACTAGAGAACAGGCTGATTAGATCCGGGGAACCCTGCACACTAGAGAACACGTGATTAGATCCGGGGAACCCTGCACACTAGAGAACAGGCTGATTAGATCCGGGGAACCCTGCACACTAGAGAACACGTGATTAGATCCGGGGAACCCTGCCCACTAGAGAACAGGCTGATTAGATCCGGGGAACCCTGCACACTAGAGAACACGTGATTAGATCCGGGGAACCCTGCCCACTAGAGAACAGGCTGATTAGATCCGGGGAACCCTGCACACTAGAGAACAGGCTGATTAGATCTGGGGAACCCTGCACACTAGAGAACACGTGATTAGATCCGGGGAACCCTGCACACTAGAGAACACGTGATTAGATCCGGGGAACCCTGCCCACTAGAGAACAGGCTGATTAGATCCGGGGAACCCTGCACACTAGAGAACAGGCTGATTAGATCCGGGGAACCCTGCCCACTAGAGAACAGGCTGATAAACAGCGGTTGGTGCAGCCCTGGTCGTCTCCCTGCAGAAGGGTCAGCTGGTCTCTTCTGTACAGAGGATTAGAGCCATTGGGCTTTAAAGAGCAATTCATCAAATGTCTTCAGTCCCTCTATAGTTGTCCATCAACCAGAATCAAGAGCAACGGCCATCAGACAGACAGATGTGGACTGTATAGAGGAGCCCTGTCTCAGCCCCTCACTCTTTGCTTTATTCATAGAAGCTCTGGCTAGAAGACAAAACAAAGAGCTGCCAGGAATGAATGGAGCAAAAGAAAATCCTGTTTATAATGAAATGAAGAGCAGGATCCTGAAGGTTTAACAGAGTGGTCAGTATTAATCATAGATTTCAGCTCTAGAATTGAAATAGTTTATATAGAATAGAATATATTACCAAGGCTGTAGTATCTTTGTTTATCATTAGCAGGCAGCATCCCGGCACACGGTGGGATCCAGGTTATCTGGATCCCACTAACCCTAACCCTCGGCCAAGGATAACATTTAAGACACTCCAAATTGACAAGAACCACGGAGGTGTGGCACTGCCAAGTCTCAGAGAACATTACGATGAGATACGTTCTACGTTGGTGTTCTCCTGAATATCGGGCCAGATGGAAACACATTGAATTGAATATGGGCCGTTCCCCTCCCCAGACTGAGGCCCCGTTTACACCACAACGAATTCCAGTGTATCCACAGAACCTTCACTTTAGGGGGTCCGTTTACACGACACCAGTGTTCTGATCCTCTGTATCCGGAAGTTTTTAATCCGGCTCCCGAAGTGGAAAGATTCTTTCACGGTCTCTGTTCCCTCCTGCAGAGACTGATGGAGGCTCCAGAGCCTGTTACTGCTCATCTCCCCCTCCCTCCCCCTCCCTACTGCTCTCCAGTTGTAAACAAACATGGTGACCGTGTAGTGGTACGACCCATGGTGGTACGACCCGTAGTGGTACGACCCGTGGTGGTACGACCCGTGGTGGTACGACCCATGGTGGTACGACCCGTAGTGGTACGACCCGTGGTGGTACGACCCGTTGTGGTACGACCCGTAGCGGTACGACCCGTGGTGGTACGACCCGTAGTGGTACGACCCGTAGCGGTCCATATTCTAGTTTTAGGGTCCAGATCAGTAGTTTAATAGTTGAGACTCTCCCTGATATCATACGGTTCCTCATCAGTCCACTAGGATGTCAGGTTCTCTACATTTTCTTCACCTTTATAGTGTTTTGTTCTCTGCACACGTCTGTGTCGTTTCATTACAAACTCAAGCAACAGCGCCCTCCTGTGGCCCGGCAGACTAACTACACCGTTGTCTCTGTGTCTGCTGCTGCAGTGGAAACGCCCACACTTTATTTTTGCGGACTAGGTGTTGTCATGTGAAACGTTGTCGTGGAAACGGAGCCTAAGATGAGTCTGGCTGTGGTTCTCTACTGTGGTTAAACATGAGATCTAAATGTTCTAGTGTAAATCTAACAGTGTTCATGTACATTTATATTTGCTGCTGAGGGGAAAGATCCTGTTTAAAACTATTTAACTTGACTGAGAGGTGAAGGTTCTACTGAAGGTTCTACTGGCCATAGTGTTTTGTCTCAGTCGTACAAAAGTGT
>NC_137643.1:26565289-26567789 GCF_963383615.2 Lipophrys pholis
CGCCTGTGAACACTTTATAGAACCATCGTCTGTGAACACATTGTAGAACCATTGTCTGTGAACACTTTGTAGAACCATCGTCTGTGAACACTTTATAGAACCATCGTCTGTGAACACTTTGTAGAACCATTGTCTGAGAACACTTTGTAGAACCATTGTCTGTGAACACTTTGTAGAACCATTGTCTGCAAACACTTTATAGAACCATCGTCTGTGAACACTTTGTAGAACCATTGTCTGTGAACACTTTGTAGAACCATCGTCTGTGAACACTTTGTAGAACCATTGTCTGAGAACACTTTGTAGAACCATTGTCTGTGAACACTTTGTAGAACCATTGTCTGAGAACACTTTGTAGAACCATTGTCTGCAAACACTTTATAGAACCATCGTCTGTGAACACTTTGTAGAACCATCGTCTGTGAACACTTTGTAGAACCATCGTCTGAGAACACTTTGTAGAACCATTGTCTGAGAACACTTTGTAGAACCATTGTCTGTGAACACTTTGTAGAACCATCGTCTGTGAACACTTTGTAGAACCATCGTCTGTGAACACTTTGTAGAACCATCGTCTGTGAACACTTTATAGAACCATCGTCTGTGAACACTTTGTAGAACCATCGTCTGTGAACACTTTGTAGAACCATCGTCTGTGAACACTTGACTGAATAGTTTCCCATTTTAAGTTTCATTATTTAAATTCTTACGCACCGTCTCAACTTTTGCGGCGATGATGCGTCCTCACATTTCAGGTTGGGTTGTGAAGGAGTCACCACACACACACACACACACACACACACACAGGGTGTGCGGATGAAAGGTGCGTTTGATGCGTTGACCTTCAGTGAGGCTGTCAGCAGACACGCTGAGCGTGGCGTGCTCAGCAGCTGCGTCTCCGTGACAATCAGGACGATAAGCGCTGATATTTTCCTGCAGACGTCTGACGGTGTGTGTGTGTGTGTGTGTGTGTGTGTGCAGCATGCCTCTGATTCCTGTAGTAGTACTTATTGAAAATCATATTACTAATATAATATTACTTAATTGATCGGTTTGTTTATGAAATGTTAGCTGTTTATTTATTTATTTTGAAAATAGTTATTTTTTGTGCTTTGTTCGGGGTGTGGCGGTGTGGAGGGGGGGGGGGGGGGGCTGGGGTGGGGGTGAGGGTGGGGATGAGGGTGGGGATGGGGGGGCTGGGGTGGGGGTGAGGGTGGGGATGGGGGGGGCTGGGGTGGGGGTGAGGGTGGGGATGAGGGTGGGGATGGGGGGGCTGGGGTGGGGGTGAGGGTGGGGGTGAGGGTGGGGATGGGGGGGGTCAAAACGGTTTACAGTGTTTGTAGGATGACGTTCAGTCTTTCTAGATTCTTTCATCTCCTCTCATGTTGTTTCCTGTAGTTTTCAGACATTAGTGAGTCTCTGATGGATGATCTGATGATCTGATGGATGATGGATGATGGATGATCTGATGGATGATCTGATGGATGATCTGATGGATGATCTGATGATCTGATGGATGATCTGATGGATGATCTGATGGATGATCTGATGGATGATCTGATGATCTGATGGATGATCGGATGATCGGATGATCGGATGGATGATCTGATGATGGATGATCTGATGGATGATGGATGATCTGATGGATGATCTGATGGATGATGGATGATCTGATGGATGATCTGATGGATGATGGATGATGGATGATCTGATGGATGATCTGATGGATGATCTGATGGATGATGGATGATCTGATGGATGATCTGATGGATGATCTGATGGATGATCTGATGGATGACGGATGTCACCACGACAACGCCGTTTCACCATTACCAAACACCATTACCAAACACCATTACCAAACACCATTACCAAACACCATTACCAAACACCATTACCAAGCACCATTACCAAACACCATTACCAAACACCATTACCAAACACCATTACCAAACACCATTACCAAGCACCATTACCAAACACCATTACCAAACACCATTACCAAGCACCATTACCAAGCACCATTACCAAACACCATTACCAAACACCATTACCAAGCACCATTACCAAGCACCATTACCAAACACCATTACCAAACACCATTACCAAGCACCATTACCAAGCACCATTACCAAACACCATTACCAAACACCATTACCAAACACCATTACCAAGCACCATTACCAAACACCATTACCAAACACCATTACCAAGCACCATTACCAAACACCATTACCAAACACCATTACCAAGCACCATTACCAAGCACCATTACCAAACACCATTACCAAACACCATTACCAAGCACCATTACCAAGCACCATTACCAAACACCATTACCAAACACCATTACCAAACACCATTACCAAGCACCATTACCAAACACCATTACCAAACACCATTACCAAGCACCATTACCAAACACCATTACCAAACACCATTACCAAGCACCATTACCAAGCACCATTACCAAACACCATTACCAAACACCATTACCAAA